>NC_141876.1:484261063-484412578 GCF_056163025.1 Triticum urartu | reverse complement strand
TTGCACGACCGAACGGTGTGAATAATAATAAGAGTGTACGTGCATTGGACTAAGCTGGAATCTGCGAGCATTCAATAAAAAGGAGAAGACAAGGCAATATGGGCTCTGGGTTAAATCAACAATAATGCATATAAGAGCCACTTCAACAATTTAATTATGGTCTTCTCCTACTGACCCCCAAAGAAAAGAAAAGAAATAAAACTATTTACACGGGAAAGCTCCCAGCAAGCAAAAGAAGAACGGGAAATATTTTTGGGTTTTCTTTTTAATTATTACTACTACAGCAGAAAAATAAACTACTACTAATTTTTTTCTTAAGGTTTATTAAACACACAAGAAGAAAGCATAAAAAGGAAAATAAACTAGCATGGATGATACAGTGAAAAAGTATGATCACCGACATCTAGTAATGAGTGTGTGTGAACATAAATGTAATGTCGGTGAGAAATACGTACTCCCCCAAGCTTAGGCTTTTGGCCTAAGTTGGTCTATGGCCACGGCTGGCCTGGCGGATATCCATAATAATAGTTGTTGGGGTCGTACTGTGATGAGGAAGAAGAAGGCTCCGATTGCCACTGGCTGGCAATCATCTCCAGATCCCACTGATAGTTAGACTGCCGTGAAGGATCAAATTATGGTTCCGGTTCTGGCTCCTTGGCTGGTGCAGGGTTCCGGTAGGCATGAATAGCCGTCAACGGAACAAGGTACGTGCCTACAGTCAAATCAAACAAAGAAGGAGCAGGCAGGATAATAGTCTCAGGATGATGTTTGTTAAAGAACAATTGATATTTAAGCTTTCCTGCCCTATTCTTAACAATAAAATCGTGTGCCACCATACTTTTATGATCTAGATAAACACGGGGCAACACCTTTTCTTCCTTCTCAGCATGCCTAATAGGTATGTTAAAATGTGCAGCTAGGCGTGTATCATAGATGCCTCCAAAGATGGGACCCTTAGTACGGTTCATACTTAATCGTCTAGCAATAATACCGCCCATACTAAAAGTGTTATCACTGTATAAACCGTGGTGCAGAATAATTATATCAGGGATACTAAGGTTTCCACAGTTTTCGTGTCCAATTAAACAACACTAGCAAATAATGCAAAGTAACGTAAAACAGGAAAATGTATGCTAGTGATTCGTGCATCGGAAACCTTCCTAGTTTCTCCTACAGTGATAGTATCAATAAACCCAGCCACATCATCATGATGTGGTTCTTCTGTCTTGCCCTCAAAAGAGACTAAACAAATCCGACAGAAATCATAAAGTGACATCTCCTTATGCTCATCATATAAATGAAACTCCACCGTAGGTGGTGAGTTCCTAGAATGAAAATGAAAGTTTTGCACAAAAGTATTTGTGAGTAAGAGATACTGATCGCATTGGTCGTGGAGGAAAGCGGTGAGGCCTGCATTGTGAGCCACTTCATGAAAATCTTCATAGATACCGGCTGCTCTCAAGAAATCATCAGAAGGCCATTCAGACGCCCGAATCTCCGCGGTGCGCGGCAAATTATACTTAGGCTTCGGTGCCTTTTCCTTCCAGTTTTGGCTCGATGAGCCCCTCAAAAAATCTCCTCATTATTTTTCTAAAATAATCTGAAATTCTTAGTAACTTCAAACAAAAGTGAACCAACTTCAATAAAACTGATAGCAACTACTCCTACAAGTGCCTAGAGCCTATATCAAGCATTAGAACTACTTGGAACCATATAAATTTGACATGCAAGCTCAAGAACATGGTCACCTATGAAGCACAAATTTTCAAAGAATAAAGCACTAGAACAAAAACTAATTGGATCAATGGAGGAGTCACATACCAAGGAACAATCTCCCCAAGCAGTTTTGCGAGAGGTGCTTTGAGCAAGGAGATCGAAAATCACAGCAAAAGTGGCTGGAACTCGTGCTTGAGTTGGTTTTTCGGGTTTGTGTGAGACAGAGGAAGAAGATGGGTGCTGGGATAAGTGGATGAGGGCCACCGTGGGCCCATGAGGCAGGGGGGCATGCCCACCACCCTCGTGACCAGGTGGCAGCTCCTCCCGCGGTAATTTTTGCACAGTAAATCCTCAAATATTCCTGAAAAAATCATATTAAATTTGCATGTCATTCTGAGGACTTCTATTTTCGGAATATTTTTATATTACACGGATAAGTCAGGAAACAGACAAAAAAATACTATTTTTACTTTATTTAATATAAATAACAGAAAGTAAAAGTGGGGTACCGAAGGTTGTGCTTCTAGTTTCATCCATCTCATGCTCATAAAAAAGAATCCACTAACAAGGTTGATCAAGTCTTGTTAACGAACTCATTCCGAATAACATGGAACCAGAGAAATTTCGAATAACACTATGTTACCTCAACGGGGATATGCACATCCCCAATAATAAGTATATCATATTTCTTCTTGACAGTAGGAAGAGGAAATTCAAAACCTCCAATTATAATCGATGGAATTTTTCCAATGGAGTTGATACTATGAACTTGGGGTTGTTTCCTCGGAAAGTGTACCGTATGATCATTACCATTAACATGAAAAGTGACATTGCCTTTGTTGCAATCAATAACAGCCCCTGCAGTATTAAGAAAAGGTCTTCCAAGAATAATAGACATACTATCATCCTCGGGAATATCAAGAATAACAAAGTCCGTTAAAATAGTAACGTTTGCAACCACAACAGGCACATCCTCACAGATACCGACAGGTATAGCAGTTGATTTATCAGCCATTTGCAAAGATATTTCGGTAGGTGTCAGCTTATTCAAGTCAAGTCTACGATATAAAGAGAGAGAGAGGCATAACACTAACACCGGCTCCAAGATCACATAAAGCAGTTTTAATATAATTTCTTTTAATGGAGAACGGTATAGTAGGTACTCCGGGGTCTCCAAGTTTCTTTGGTATTCCACCCTTAAAAGTATAATTAGCAAGCATGGTGGAAATCTCAGCTTCCGGTATCTTTCTTTTATTAGTAATGATATCCTTCATATATTTAGCATAAGGATTTGTTTTGAGCACATCAGTTAATCGCATATGCAAAAAGATAGGCCTAATCATTTCAACAAAGCGCTCAAAATCCTCATCATCCTTTTTCTTGGATGGTTTCGGAGGAAAATGCATGGGTTTCTGAACCCAAGGTTCCCTTTCTTTACCATGTTTCCTAGCAAAAAAGTCTCTTTTATCATAACGTTGATTCTTTGATTGTGGGTTATCAAGATCAACAACAGGTTCAATTTCTACATCATTATCATTACTAGGTTGAGCATCATCATGAACATCATTATCAATATTTTCATTAGGTTCATGTTCATTACCAGATTGTGTTTCAGGCTTTCAGCATCAGACATAGAAATATCATTTGGATTATCAAGTGGTTCAGCAATAGGTTCACTAGAAGTTTGCACAGTTCTATCATTTTTCTTCTTCTTCTTTTTAGGAGAACTAGGAACATCAATATTATTTCTCTGAGAATCTTGCTCGATTCTCTTAGGGTGGCCTTTAGGATACAAAGGTTCCTGAGTCATTCTACCAGTTCTAGTAGCCACTCTAACAACATAATCATTTTTCTTACTATTCATTTCATCAAGCACTTCTTTTTGAGCCTTAAGTACTTGTTCTACTTGAGTGGTAACCATAGAAGCATGTTTGCTAACAAGTTTAAGTTCACCTTTAATATTAGCCATATAATCACCCAAGCGTCTAATCATATAAGCATTTTCTTTTAATTGTCTACCAAAATAAGCATTGAAGTCGTCTTGCTTAAACATAAAGTTATCAAACTCATCCAAGCACTGACTAGCAATTTTAGTAGGAGGGACTTCAGCTTTATCATATCTATAGAGAGAATTTACCTTTACTACCTGTGTCGGGGTATCGAGATCAGGAGGTTCTTCAATAAATAAAGAATTGAGATCATATGTTTCTTCAACAGGCGGTATATTAAGACCATGTATTTCTTCAATAGGAGGTAAATTCTTAACGTCTTCAGCTTTAATACCTTTTTCTTTCATAGATTTCTTTGCCTCTTGCATATCTTCAGGACTGAGGAATAGAACACCTCTCTTCTTCGGAGTTGGTTTAGGAATAGACTCATTAATTGGAGCAGGAGTTAGCTCAGGAGCTGGCTCAGGAGGTGCCCAATTATTTTCGTTTGTCAACATATTATTCAATAGAATTTCAGCTTCATCCGGTGTTCTTTCCCTGAAAAGAGAACCGGCACAACTATCCAGGTAATCTCTGGAAGCATTGGTTAGTTCATTATAAAAGATAAGAAGTATTTCAGGTTTCTTAAGAGGATGATCAGGCAAAGCATTAAGTAACTTGAGAAGCCTCCCCCAAGCTTGTGGGAGACTCTCTTCTTTAATTTGCACGAAGTTGTATATTTCCCTCAAAGCAGCTTGTTTCTTATGAGCAGGGAAATATTTAGCAGAGAAGTAATAAATCATATCCTGGGGACTACGCACACAACCAGGATCAAGATAATTAAACCATATCTTAGCATCACCCTTTAATGAGAACGGAAATATTTTGAGTATATAAAAGTAACGCGATCTCTCATCATTAGTGAACAGGGCGGCTATATGATTTAACTTAGTAAGATGTGCCACAACAATTTCAGATTCATAGCCATAAAACGGATCGGATTCAACCAAAGTAATAATATCAGGATCAACAGAGAATTCATAATCCTTATCAGGAACACATATAGGTGAAGTAGCAAAAGCAGGGTCGGGTTTCATCTTATCTCTAAGTGATTCTTTGTTCCATTTAACTAATAACCTCTTAAGCTCATATCTATCTTTGCAAGCTAAAATAGCGGCAGAAGATTCCATATCAAAAAGATAACCCTCAGGAATAACAGGCATATTTTCATCATCACTATCATCATCGTATTCAGATTCAATAATTTCTTTTTCTCTAGCCCTAGCAATTTGTTCATCAAGAAATTCACCAAGGGGCCCAGTAGTATCAGGCATAGAAGCAGTTTCATCATAAGTATCATGCATAGCAGAAGTGGCATCATCAATAACATGCGACATATCAGAACGAATAGCAGAAGCAGGTGTAGGTGTCGCAAACTTACTCATAACAGAAGGTGAATCAAGTGCAGAGCTAGATGGCAGTTCCTTACCTCCCCTCGTAGTTGAGGGATAGATCTTGGTTTTTGGATCTCTCAAGTTCTTCATAGTGTCCAGCAGATATAAATCCCAAGTGACTCAAAGAATAGAGCTATGGTCCCCGGCAACGGCGCCAGAAATTAGTCTTGATAACCCACAAGTATAGGGGATCGCAACAACTTTTGAGGGTAGAGTATTCAACCCAAATTTATTGATTCGACACAAGGGGAGCCAAAGAATATTCTCAAGTATTAGCAGCTGAGTTGTCAATTCAACCACACCTAGAAACTTAGTATCTGCAGCAAAGTGTTTAGTAGCAAAGTAATATGATAGTGGTGGTAGCAGCAACAAAAGTAAAGACAACAAAAGTAATGTTTTTGGTATTTTGTAGTGATTGTAACAGTAGCAGCGGGAAAGTAAATAAGCATAAACCAGTATATGGAAAACTCGTAGGCACCGGATCAGTGATGGATAATTATGCCGGATGCGGTTCATCATGTAACAGTCATAACATAGGGTGACACAGAACTAGCTCCAATTCATCAATGTAATGTAGGCATGTATTCCATATATAGTCATACGTGCTTATGGAAAAGAACTTGCATGACATCTTTTGTCCTACCCTCCCGTGGCAACGGGGTCCTATTAGAAACTAAGGGATATTAAGGCCTCCTTTTAATAGAGAACCGGAACAAAGCATTAGCACATAGTGAATACATGAACTCCTCAAACTATGGTCATCATCGGGAGTGGTCCCGATTATTGTCACTTCGGGGTTGCCGGATCATAACACATAGTAGGTGACTATAGACTTGCAAGATAGGATCAAGAACTCACATATATTCATGAAAACATAATAGGTTCAGATCTGAAATCATGGCACTCGGGCCCTAGGGACAAGCATTAAGCATAGCAAAGTCATAGCAACATCAATCTCAGAACATAATGGATACTAGGGATCAAACCCTAACAAAACTAACTCGATTACATGATAAATCTCATCCAACCCATCACCGTCCAGCAAGCCTACGATGGAATTACTCACGCACGGCGGTGAGCATCATGAAATTGGTGATGGAGGATGGTTGATGATGACGATGGCGACGAATCCCCCTCTCCGGAGCCCCAAACGGACTCCAGATCAGCCCTCCCGAGAAGTTTTAGGGCTTGGCGGCGGCTCTGTATCGTAAAATGCGATGATTTCTTCTCTCTGATTTTTTCTCTCTGAAAGCAAATATATAGAGTTGGAGTTGGCGTTGGAGGGCATCCAGGGGGCCCACGAGGTAGGGGGGCGCGCCCTAGGGGGGGGCGCCCCCCACCCTCGTGAGAAGGGTGTGGCCCCCTTGGTCTTCATCTTTGGTGAGGATTTTTTATTATTTTTCCTAAGATGTTCCGTGGAGTTTCAGGTCGTTCCGAGAATATTTGTTTTCTGCACATAAAACAATACCATGGCAATTCTGTTGAAAACAACGTCAGTCCGGGTTAGTTTCAATCAAATCATACAAGTTAGAGTCCAAAACAAGGGCAAAAGTGTTTGGAAAATTAGATACGACAGAGACGTATCAGAGTCCAATTAACAAAACAGAGATGTTTTGTAGATGTTTGGGGATGATCCGGACCCAACGGTGATGACTGTCCGGGTCGGGTCCGGGACAACTTTTCGGACGCGCGCGCGAGGAAGGCCACGGGCTGACGAGAGAGGTTAGGTTGGGCCTGGCGGTGGTAGTTGACTATGAAGAAGGCCTTAGGCTGAGAAAAGAGAAGAGAGAAAGGCCCGACGGCTGTTTCCGGAGACCGAAAATGTCCGACGATTTGATCGACTATAATGTCGCTATAGTTATCCGCTGGGGCGTCAAACGGACTCCGAATGCGATGAAACTTGGCAGGCGACCTACTAACATCATAACAACACTGCATGCCAACTTTCAACCCATTCCGAGAACATTTTCCGGCCACTTATAAAATAATATTTCGGACGTGCCGCGGGCGCGTGCAAGTGTGTCTGGGTTCAGAACAAACAACGGAAGGAACTGGGAGACCCGGACGGATGCAAGTTTTGAAAACATGATGATGCAAAGCACATGATGACATGACAAGATGCAACACGCAAGCGAATGACAAGACAACAACAGCGAATAACTGGAAGACACCTGGCGCATCGGTCTCGGGGCGTCACAACACTCCACCACTACGAGAGGATCTCGTCCCGAGATCTAGAATGGCACCAGAGGGACAACGGAAAAGGAAGATAAGCGGTAAAAACTAAGTTGCTTCTTTGACAATTGAGTGAAACCACGAACCTTGAGAGGTTGAACAAATTGAAAGACAGAATACAACGAAGATGAACAAAGTTGAAAACCTCTGTTAGAAAAGAGGAACAAGGAACATCACGAGAACCCTGTAGGTTGAAAGACATGAGAAAAGGGTTGCAATGGGCAAGAAGTACATGCAAGCACTCCGGTCGAAATGAGAAGTACAAGGAACGATAGAGATGAAATACAACAACACTCCGGTTGGAAATGGAAGGCAATAATATGAACTTGGCAAAATAAAGCACTTGGATGAGACTCCGGTTAGAAGAGGAATGATAGACATAACACTCCGGTTAAACCAGATAGCGAAGGGAAAAGAATGATATAATTTGGACAGCACTCCGACTGTAAATGGAAGGAATCGGACATGATCTTGACAAGATGAGGACACTTGATGAAATCAACAACACACTGCCTTCGGAACTGTTGAAAGAAAGGCACAATGGGTAAGAACAATTTCAGATGGCACTCCAGTTGAGAAGAGAGGCAAAAGTTGATAAGATGAGAGAACTTGAATGAAGGACATGACACTCCGATTGAATGGATAAACAAAAGGAAAGATCATGATCTTTGACAAAAAACGAGATGATGAGTTGAATGGAACAACATCACCAAACCTCCAGAAGAAATCAAAGAATGCAATGAAAAGAACGGAGAAGAAAAAACAACATGTTCTACATCAAATGAATCTGAGAGAGCATCCTTAAAGAAGGATCGAACGGAGTTGTTGGGAAATCAACAACGAAAAGAACAGGCTTGTTGAGGGCTTATGGAAAATATCTCAAAAACTTGAGGTGAAAACCTGCCACAAATGAAAACAATTGCTTGCTTGAGAGCGACGGAGAGATGAAAACATCTTTCATCGCGAGAATAGGAGGAAACTTGGATTATTGGTAAGCACCCCAATAGCAACATTCCTTAGGGAAGGTTTTAGGTGAAATATAACCCAAGATAACTCCAATGAAGAGATTGATGGATTTAAGATACCTCATTCTTGACAACATGTGAATCATGAAACATGAACTCAAGTTATGAAGAATGACATAGCACCACCTCAAATGATACGGTAGAAGGAATTGCACTTCGGAATGCAAGATGAAGAATGCTTGAGCTCCTTTGAAAAGAATCTCAATGAACACTTTGAGAAGGGATTAAATCCTTGGTGAACCATCATGTAGAGCCTCCATGAAGAACTCCGGTAAACAAAAAGGATAACGAAAAGAAAGAGAAGTTGAAAACACAAGGTGAAACCTTGTAATGATTTAGATGGGTCTTCGTGGTGACATAATTGAAAGAGGTTGGAACTCCGGGAAAAAGAGAAGATGAACAATTGACAACGAGCATTAGTCATTGTGAACAAACTCCAGAAGAAAGGATTAACACATGGATGAAACACGAATAAGAATTACATTATGTGTATCCTTCACCAATTAAATTGATGACAAGCAACGGATTTGGCATACAACTTATTCTCGTAGAAAATATTAAGACAGATATATCACAAATTTGAGAAGGTCTTCCTCGAACCACCGGTAGGATTGGAAAGAATGAATGAAACTGTATGATAGTGAAGGAGAAGAACTCTTGAACGAACCACCGTAAGAATTGAAAACAAACGAAGTAAAGGTAAAGAAACACCGGGTAAAATTAGCAAATGAATGAAGATGCTTGCTAGGATTTAGATACATGAGAACGAAGAGCTCATGGATTGATTAGAGAGTATAGAATGATGCACCGGTAAGATTTGGAGAATGATAGCTGAAAGTTGGAATGAATAATATTTGAAAAGATGGCCTTCGGAGGAAAGAAATGGAAAACAACTCATGAAATGCTCCGGATGGGTGGAAAGAATTCTCACAATTGAAAATAATTATGATAGGATGGCATCAAGCTAGAATCACAAATCTCTGAGAGAGCGAATAAGATATGTAGGAAAAACTCTTCTTCGGTCTTCAAATGTTGAGAATGATGACTAGAACCACCACTAATAATTTTTGAGGCACTCCAGAATGAAAATTGGAAAAGTTGAGCCAACGATGAAAAGAATTTGGAAGATCTTGGGAAAGACATTTGACTGATGATAATTCATTCTTACGTCAAACTCTGAAAAAGAATTGAGAATAACTCCGGGAAAATTAGAAGAGTCAGGTAAGATCCTGGGAAAAGACCTGTGGGTTAGGGCCCACTCAAAAGGAACACTGTTGAAATGATTACTTGAAAGATATTGCACCGGTTGATTTAAATGGCTTGAATAAGATGACAACCACGAAATAACTTGAATGGAATTAGGAATGGAAACGCGAATCTTTGAGATATTTTCAGCACTCCGGAACAATTGAATAGCAAGCGGGGAATGATTAAGAGGTGCACCGGCATGAGAAAGCATTTTGAAACGCGGAAAGGGATATGATCGACACCAAAAGCTTGATTTAGATCCACTGGAGAAGAAAAGAATGAAGAAAGATAACTTGTAGAGAATATTCATGAGAATCACCGGATAAGAACATTGACATAAAAGAATGGAGAGACTTCCATCAATAAAGTGGATAGTTGATAAAGAAATCCGAGTCCATGAAGAAACAAAGGGAGGGAGGGCGGGAAAAACAAAGACAGCTTGGAACGAATGAAACAAACACCGCTGAGATTACTTAGATTTGATCTTGCGGATGTAGAAAAAGATCGGATCCACTTGAAGAGAAACACGCCGGTTGAAAAGGATTGACATGACAATCTCGATTATCATGAAGGATTGGTATTCACATAAAAATATGAGAACACCACTTAGGAAAGGTATGGAATCAACATTTGACTTCGAAGCAACTCGAATACCTCAACTAAAAACAAAAACAAAGGGTTGGCTTGCAAAATAAGCCGGAACAAACATATGATAGAGATTTCGTCCGAAGTTTTCGTGGTGGGGCCTACACGGGCTCAGTCGTACAGCACCAGCATGTACAAGGCAGTGCACATGACATACGAAGCGTCCCCGAGTCAGCATAGCCAAGGACTCTTTAAGACACAACGAGACCACTGTAAAACCAACCGTGGATAGGCGGACCACTAGACGTCGAACCCCAATTTCATATCATACATCTGTCGGAAAGATATCCTAAGAGCTACTTGAATTCCCACTTATAAACTCCTGAAACTTTCCAGTTATGCAATCGGGTGTTGGGGATACAAGGGACGCATAATATCTCACCCAAAACTAACAAATCCTACATCCAGCTGTATCCATCCTTCAACACATAACCAAGAAACCTTCGGAAATCATTTACCTCAACCTTCGAAAAGCATCCGTTATACGAGTTATGGCAATACTCCCGAACTCCCGCCCCAGTACTGGGTGGCATCGAGGTTATCTCACCAACAACTGCATAAAAGAGATTTTCGATGTCGGCGAATCTCAGGTATTCCAGAACTGCAACGATAAAATTGTGACGACAACACCTCGGAGCTCAACTCCCCGGGACACTGCCACAACCCCTAAATGTCAGGAGGCACCAAGAACAATGTTCTCGTCACAAAACCATCGGAACGATTCCAAGATACCCGCGTGATCCTAAATTTTTTTAGTGAAATTTGAGAAGAGAAGAGTCAAAACTCTATGTCAGGATGCCTCACCAGAGCGACGAAGGGACTGAGGAGTAAAAAGAATTCCTACTCTCCGATATATATAATCCTAAATGACTCAAAACATTTTTCTAGACTCAACAACGCCGGTGATTCGATCAAGCAGGGGCCTCCTAAGGTCGGGGAAGGCTCTGATTACCAACTTGTAGATGCCCCCGATGGGGCTATATCTCCCACGTGTCAAAGCATGACTTAGAGGCATAACCGCATTGAAAGCAATGTCGCAAGTGAGGTAATCTTCACACAACCCATGTAATACATAAGGGAAAGAGAAACATAGTTGGCTTACAATCGCCACTTCACACAAATACATGAATAAATCATTACATTAATCAGATACAATTAAGGTCCGACTACGGAACCCAAAATAAAAGAAGACTACCCCAAATGCTACACAGATCCCCGATCGTCCCAACTGGGCTCCACTACTGATCAACTGAAACGAAACAACACAACAACCGAGATCTTCATAGAGCTCCTCCTTGAGCTCGGTTGCATCACCTGTACGGTCTCATCGGCACCCGCAAGCTGGTTTTGTAAGTATCTGTGAGTCACGGGGTCTCATCAATCTCGCACCCTCGCGATCAAGACTATTTAAGCTTATAGGTAGGGTAAAAGGTATGTGAGGTGGAGCTGCAGCAAACACTGGCATATATGGTGGCTAACTTACGCAAAAGAGAGCAAGAAGAGAAGGCAAAGCATGTTCGAGAATCTATGATCAAGAAGTGATCCTAGAACAACCTACGTCAAGCATAACTCCAACACCGTGTTCACTTCCCGGACTCCGCCGGAAAGGGACCATCACGGCTGCACACGCGGTTGATGCATTTTAATTAAGATAAGATTCAGGTTTTCTACAACCGGACATTACAAATTCCCATCTTCCCATAACCGCGGGCATGGCTTTCGAAAGTTCGAATCCCTGCAGGGGTGTCCCAACTTAGCCCATCACAAGCTCTCACGGTCAACGAAGGATATTCCTTCTCCCAGGAAGACCCGATCAGGCTCGGAATCCCGGTTACAAGACATTTTGACAATGGTAAAACAAGACCAGCAAAGCCACCCGAATGTGCCGATAAATCCCGATAGGAGCTGCACATATCTCTTTCTCAGGGCACACCGGATTGTCCAAGGTTCCGGTAGGCCAGCCCAGAGTTGCCCTTGGTGGCCACCGACAGCTGACAGGTTGGACCAACACTCAGAGGAGCACTGGGCCGGGGGTTTAAATAAAGATGACCCTTGGGCAGGCCTACCCAAGGGAAAGAAAAGGCTAGGTGGCAAATGGTAAAACCAATGTTGGGCCTTGCTGGAGGAGTTTTATTCAAGGCGAACTGTCAAGGGGTTCCCATTATAACCCAACCGTGTAAGGAACGCAAAATCAAGGAACATAACACCGGTATGACGGAAACTAGGGCGGCAAGAGTGGAACAAAACACCAGGCATAAGGCCGAGCCTTCCACCCTTTACCAATTATATAGATGCATTAATTAAATAAGAGACATTGTGATATCCCAACAAAAATATCCATGTTCCAACAAGGAAGAAACTCCAATCTTCACCTGCAACTAACAACGCTATAAGAGGGGCTGAGCAAAGCAGTAACATAGCCAAAAAACGGTTTGCTAGGACAAGGTGGGTTAGAGGCTTGACATGGAAATATAGAAGGCATCATAAGCAAGTCGTAGATATCGTAGCATAGGCATAGCAAAAGAGCGAGCAACTAGCAAGCAAAGATAGAAGTGATTTCGAGGGTATGGTCATCTTGCCTGAGATCCCGTAAGGAAGAAGAACGAGTCCATGAAGAAGACAAACGGACGTAGACGAACGGATCCTCACAAACGCGACGTTACCGGATTACCGAGAAGAAGTACACCGGAAAGAAAGCAAACAACATAGTAAACACCCAACACATGAACATGGCATGATGCACAACCAAGTATGATGCATCTACGGTTTAATGAAGCATGGCATGGCAAAGTGCACAAACAACCCTACAAATTAAGTGGAGCTCAATATGCAACGAGTTGCATATTGACGGAATACCACATTCAAGTTATTCAGTTCGATCTCGTTTATGCACCCAACAATATTAAATGTTGTTAGCATGGCAAGAGGGTGAAGCAAACTAAAACTACCTATCTAGTCAAGTTTAAATGAGGCCGGAAGCAACGAACAACAATTCCGGTAAATCCCCATATGCATATATTATGTTTGGTACTGTTCTGCCCTAAACCAAATTTTAGAGTTGTTAAACATGCGAAGAGATGCCACCATGTTAAACTAGGCAAAATTCTACCCCATTTACATATAAAGTTTGTTAGGTTTGGAGCTACGGTTATTTAGTTATGAATTAAAGCATTTTAACATGACATAGGAGCAAATTAAAGCAAACATCATTTTAAGCATCTCAAACATGGATGAAAGTGGCATATTATGAAACTAGACAAAGATTTAAGCAAGTTACATATATAAAGGTTTACATGTGATGCATAGTTTGTGGGTTATTAAATGCATGGACTAGAAGGGCTTTTCTGTAAAACAACAATTTTCTGGATAAATGGACAAATTCGCAGAAGGAGGAAAAAACACCGGGCCGAGACTGGAACAGAGTACTGGGCGTAACACAACAACACATTACCTAGGGCGCACAATAGAGGGGATTGGGCGCTGGCTCACCATGGGCTTCGACCAAGTTGAGGAGCAGACAGGCCGAAGGGGCTGCGGGCTTGGAAGCTGGGCCTTGCTGGAACTGGGCCGGGGAAGCAGGCCAGCAGGAGCGGGCCCGACGGGGATGAAGCTGGGCCTCTCCAGATCATTGTGAGGCGCTGGCGGATCTGGGCTGGACGCTGCCGATGCAGAGGGTCAACGCGGAACAGCCTGGTTCGTCCTCGACTCGTTCCTGCAGCAGGGACCAGGCGGTACTTGGCGCTGGCATCTCCCGGCGACGAGGATGGGGCGGATCTAGGTGGAGGCGACCAGGAACAGGGCGCGGGCGCAGATCCGACGACGGGGGTTCCATTCTCGGCGCCAGAATGGAGGCGGGATGCACCGGCAGGGGAGCTTGGAGATTCGAGTGGTTCGGGCGTCCATGGGTTTCCTGTTGACGAACAGAGGCAAAGGGAGCGATGTGAGAGAGAGAGAGGAAAGCACGGGGAAGGAGGAAGGGGTGCAGGTGAGGGTGACGGCCTGATCGTGGACGTCGACGAGGATGAGGCCTCGGCGCGAGGAGATCGGGAGCTCCCCTCCTGATCGAGCTCGTGGATGCGAGGGGGGGGTCGAGCGCTCGTGCTCTGGATCGAGAGGAGGTGCTCGGGCCTTGGGAGCAGAGGAGGTGGCAGCTATGGTTGGGTGGATCGATGGATCGAGGGGAGATGGCTGGTGGTTGGTGCAGGGGGAATGAGAGGATCCCGAGGTGGGGAATGGGTGCGGCGGCGGAGGCTGGGAGGATCCCTAGAAAAGAGGGATTTGGTCTGAAATTAGACTAGGGGTGGACTATATATATACATCACGGATTAGGTTAGGGGCTATCTCGACCCTACGATCGCAATCGGACAATCGCGGATAAAATAGCTAGGGAGTCCAATTAACAAAACGGAGATGTTTTGTACACGTTTGGGGATGATCCGGACCCAACGGTGATGACTGTCCAGGTCGGGTCCGGGACAGCTTTTCGGACGCGCGCGTGAGGAAGGCCGCGGGCTGACGAGAGAGGTTAGGTTGGGCCTGGCGGTGGTAGTGGACTGTGAAGAAGGCCTCAGGCTGAGAAAAGAGAAGAGAGAAAGGCCCGGCGACTGTTTCCGGAGACCGAAAACTTCCGACGATTTGACCGACTATAATGTCGCTATAGTTATCTGTTGGGGCATCAAACGGACTCCGAATGCGATGAAACTTGGCAGGTGACCTACTAACATCATAACAACACTGCATGCCAACTTTCAACCCATTCCGAGAAAATTTTCCGGCCACTTATAAAATAATATTTTGGACGTGCCGCGGGCGTGTGCAAGTGTGTCTGGGCTTAGAACAAACAACGGAAGGAACTGGGAGACCCTGACGGATGCAAGTTTTGGAAACATGATGATGCAAAGAACATGATGACATGACAAGATGCAAAACGCAAGCGAATGGCAAGACAACAACAGTGAATAACTAGAAGACACCTGGCGCATCGGTCTCGGGGCGTCACAGTGGGATCCGGCGCCTTGGTCCTCCTCTTAGTCCCATGGCTCCACCTCCTCCATCTCTATGTCCAGCACCTCCTGCTCCAGGGCCTCGCCTTGCTCCTCCATCTCCTCCTGCAGAGAGTCCGGAGGCAAGCCAACTGCAATGCGAGCGATACGCCATGCCTCCATCTCCACTAGGATCTCCGCTGGGGTGGCGGGGTCAGCATCTTGTAGTAGATAATCTTTGGGCGGGCCATGGCCACAGACGTACGGCAAGGCCGGAGCAGAATAGGGCACGGACTGGAGGGAGAGGGATCAAATGGAGGCGGCTAGGGTTGAGGCTCACCATCCGACCTAAATAGCTAGGTTTGGCCTCCCGAGCGATGTGCCGAAGCGGCAACATGAATGCAAACCAGTGAGTTCCCGTTGGACTGATGTCCTTTTTTGTTTTAGTGTGGGTCTCGCCTGTCAGTTCGACGTGGAGTCAGCGTTTATGCGCATCCTGGCCTCTCCATATCCGCCCTTGATATGGGATGGGTTCCCGACATTCCGGACATATAGGGCTAATTTGAGGAGTGTGGTTGGGTTGCATTTTCATGACAGGTCACTAATTGGGTCGTCCGAGCGGACTTATATGGGGGATGAGGGGTCCATCTGTAGATGCTCTTAGAGCTCAGGATGTAGGATTTGTTAACATTTCATTCTTTCTTTGAAATACTAGATTACATGTTGCACGCTTGGGACAAAATCCAATTGCAACCAAGAAATTAAGTAAGGTATGGACAACATGTTTTATGAATTATCTGTAAAGGGAATTTCATTATATACATGATCATGAGTGAGCACTGATGGCCCACAAGTATACACTACAAAAAAAAGACACATCCGTGACATTTTGGGCCGAATGAAATTTTTTCTGTCATACATATGACACTTCTATGACGATAATTGTGACAAAACCCGGTATCATCATAGTTGTGGTGGGCTCCTACTTCTATGACAAAAAATCATGACAGAAAATGGGCTTTTCGTCCTGGGCGGGCCGGAGACGCAGCTGCATGACATTCTTTGGGCCGTCCATGACGGAAAAAACCATGGTAGAAGCGAGGGGGAGGAAAATTTCGGGGAGTTCCCGGTTACGGTGGGAGGTCGGGGCCGAGCGATGCACGTTTCTCTCGTACACGTACGCGCGTGTGTGCGAGGCGTTGGCTCTAACTGAACCCGAGCGAGGCATTGGGCTCTAACTGAACCCGAGCGATTGCACTGCAGGCTACGCGTTACTGAACCCGAGCGATCGATCGATGGCTGTTAGCTGAACCCGATCGAGCGATTCCTTCGCTACTGCTGCTAACTGAAGTCGATCGATGCTGCCTCTGGATGAACAGTGAGCGTTGCGGGGGGGGGGGGGGGGGTGGATGAATAGTTCCCGATGGGGGTGGATGAACAAGACCCCGTGGTGTTGCCTCTGGATGAACAGGACCCCGATTGATCGAGCCGGTTGGGGCTGGATGAACAGGACCCCGTGGAGGGCTGGATGAACAGGACCACCCCGTGGAGGGCAAGATGAACAGTAGATGGTGGAGGGCAGGATGAATAGTAGCCCGTGGAGGGGTGGTTGAACAGGAGCCCGTGGAGAGGGCTGGTTGAACAGTAGCTGGTGGAGTAGCGCGCGGTGGAGGCTGGATGAACAGGAGCCCGTGGATGAACAGTCGCAGGTGGAGGCTGGAGGAGGTCGACGGTGGATGAACAGTAGCTCGTGGAGGCTGGAGGGGGTCGACGGTGGAGATGAACAGTATCCCGTGGAGTCCCGTTTTGCGGTACGCCACACCCCTCCCGATGAACAGGACCCTGTTTCGACCGTAGCGCTCCAACACAAGTCCGTTTCCTCCGTTTTGCGGTACGCCACACCCCTCCCGATGAACAGGACCCCGTTTCGACCGTAGGAGGTCCGTTTCCTCCATTTTGCGGTATGCCACACCCCTCCCGATCAACAGGACCCCGTTCCGAACGTAGGAGGTCCGTTTCCTCCGTTGTGCGGTAGGCCAGGCCTCGTTTCCATCGCCTGTTCCGTCCAAGCCCTCCCGATGAACACGACCACGCATTCCGTTCCGACCCAGCCGGTTGGCTCCCACACGTTCCATTGCCTCCCGATGAACACGACGCATTCCATTTCCTCCCCATGAACACGACGCATTCCGTTGCCTCCCCATGAACACGACGATGACGCTGTTTCTCCGTTCCCACCCAGCCATGTACACGAGCCCTCGTTGTACGTATGCGCGAGTAGGCGGTCGAGACCCCGCCCGTATGTGCACATACGTGGCCGTATTTTCTTTCTTGCACCCTGGCCGCTGTACGTACGTGTACATTCTACGTCCGCGCCTCTACTATGACACGTGCGCGCCTCTACTACGACACGTGCACGCCTCTACGTCGACCAGTATGTACGTACATGTTCGCGACCAGAATGACAACGCTATGTACGCTTCGACCAGGTGGGTCCCGACTGTCAGGCACTTCCTTGCCTGCAAAGATGTAGCTGGTGGGTCCCAGCAGTCAGGGGCCGAATCGTTTTTTTGCCCGGACGCACTTCCTTGCATGCGAAGATGTAGCTGGTGGGTCCCAGCAGTCAGGGGGAAACATTTTTTTCATGAAATACAATGGCCCGTCCGGTGGGTCCCAGCTGTCAGGTGGAGGAATCATTATTTTCCGCGTAATAAGGAGGCACTTCCTTGCTGCGGCCGTGGACCCAGCTGTCAGCCTCTCCACGTACAGTCCATGTCCGATGGAAGTCGTTCCTTGACCATGTTGACCACGCCGCGCCGAGAGCATCAGGGCGGTGGACGACGGCGAGGCCTAGGAAGGGGACGACACGGAGGCAGGGAAGACTCGACAGTTGTTTCCCACGCGGAGGGGAGTACGACTGTATGAGGGTTTACTGGTTCGTCTGCCGTCGCCGGAGAATAACAGCGGGTGTGGGTGAGTAGAGGGATGGCTAGGCCAGCGATGGGAGTACGGTCGGGCGGTGAGGCCTGCGCGGCAGCACAGCCGGCTGCGAGGAGGAGGGAGCAGGCAGTCCCGCTGGCGTTTGTTTGAGCAGCTGGAGCAGGAAGAGCAGAGATTGAAGAAGCACGACGGCCGTTGGATGGATATCCAACAGTCAGTGCTTGTGCGTCAACCTTTTTCTTAGGAAAGCCTCAAATCTGTGGAAAACAGCACACAACCCATATGCCATTATTTCTAATAATTTACAGCCCATTTGCTAATTCTTAAGGTTTTTTTGGAGCCCATATTCTTTTTGTTAGCATTACAGCCCATATTGTGGCAACGGTTAAAAAATTATACGAAATTTTGCATATTTCGGTGCGGTCTGAGCTGTTTTTAATCCCGAAATTTCGGCTCACATTCAAACTGATTTTAAAAATAAATGTATATCAATATAAAATCCAACAAATTCTCCACGCATAAAAATTAATGTAATTTAAAATCTTGAAATGAAAAAAAAGATATTTGAAACTAATTGCCGGTTTGATGTGTTTTAAAAATGTACAACCCATTTCTCATTACTGATGGGCCATTTTCTCGGCCAGCCGAATGAAAGCTCTCCTCGTCTTGAAAGATTTGCAGCCCAACATGCCTGACAAAGCGACTTACTTGGAAAATCACAAAAAAACTGGGCTGTGGCCGTGGACCCAGCTGTCAGCCTCTCCACATACATTACTCTTCCGATGGAAGTCGTTCCTTGACCACGTTGACCACGCCGCGCGGAGAGCACCACGGCGGTGGACGACGACGAGGCCTAGGAAGGGGACGACGCGGCAGTGGAAGCCCGCGCGGAGAGGACTACGAGGGTTCACTGGTTCGGCTGTGGTGTGAGGCTACCATCGCCGCAGGGCCTGGCCAGCGGTGGGAATAGTAGGGGGCGGTGAGGCCTCTGCGGCAGCACAGCCAGCCACGGGAGGCAGGAGGATGCGGCATGATCGGCGCTGCTTTGGGCAGCTGGAGCAAGAAGACCAGAGGTTGAAGAAGCACTACGGCCGTTGGGTGGACATCGTACGGTCACTAGAGCTAGAATCGTTCATATTGACTAAGTTGACAAAGCCCTTCGTCCCCGTCAACTTAGTAGGCCCACAAGTCAGCCTCCCAGCAAGGTGGGTCCCAGCTAGCCGGGGGAGTATTCATTTTTTGTGCGTAATAAGGAGGCACTTCCGGTCGGTCCGAGTTGACAGCGGGGGGGGGGGGGGGACTTTTTTGGCGAAATACGGTGGCCCGTCCGGTGGGTCCCAGCAGTCAGGGGGAAAAGATTTTTTTTTTGCAAAATACTGGTGGCCCGTCCGGTGGGTCCCTGCTGTCAGGTGGAGGAATAATTATTTTGCACGTAATAAGGAGGCACTTCCTTACTGCGGCCGTGGACCCAGCTGTCAGCCTCTCCACGTACAGTCCACGTCCGATGGAAGCCGTTCCTTGACCACGTTGACCACGCCGCGCCGAGAGCACCAGGGCGGTGGACGGCGGTGAGGCCTAGGAAGGGGACGACGTGGAGCCGGGGAAGACGCGGCAGTGGATGCCCACGCGTAGAGGAGTACGAGGGTTCACTGGTTCACTGCGGTGTGAGGCTGCCGTCGCCGCAGAATAACAGGGGGTGTGGGTGAGTAGAGGGATGGCCTGGCCAGCGGTGGGAGTAGTAGGGGGCGATGAGGCCTCCGCCGCATCGCAACCGGCCACGGGAGGCAGGAGCACGAGGCACGACCGGCGCTGGTTTGGGCGGCTGGAGCAAGAAGACAAGGGGTTGAAGAAGCACTACGACCGTTGGATGGACATCGTACGGTCACTAGAGCTAGAATCGTGCATATTAACTAAGTTGACAAAGCCCTCCGTCCCTGTCAACTTAGTAGGCCCACAAGTCAGCCTGCCACTAAGGTGGGTCCCAGCTAGCAGGGGGTATTCATTTTTTTGTGCGTATAAGGAGGCACTTCCGGTGGGTCCGAGTTGATAGCAGGGGGAACATTTTTTTCACGAAATACGGTGGCCCGTCGGGTGGGTCCCAGCAGTCAGGGGCAAACATTTTTTTCGTGATATACTGGTGGGCATCCGGTGGGTCCCTACTGTGAGGTGGAGGAATAATTATTTTCCACGTAATAAGGAGGCACTTCCTTGCGGATGCCATGGACCCAGCTGTCAGTCTCTCCACGTACAGTATTCTTCCGATGGAATTCGGTCGCTGACCACATTGACCACGCCGCACCGACAACACCACAGCGGTGGACGACGGCGAGGCCTAGGAAGGGGACAACACGGAGCCGGGGAGGACGCGGCAGTGGATGCCCACGCGGAGAGGAGTACGAGGGTTCACTGGTTCGGCTGCGCTGCCGTCGCCGCAGAATAACAGGGGGTGTGGGTGAGTGGAGTAGAGGGATGGCCTGGCCAGCAGTGGGAGTAGTATGGGGGCGGTGAGGCCTCCGCGGCAGCATAGCCGGCCACGGGAGGCAGGAGCAGGCGGCACGACCGGCGCTGCTTTGGGCGGCTGGAGCAAGAAGACCAGAGGTTGAAGAAGCACTACGGCCGTTGGATGGCCATCGCACGGTCAGTCGAGCTAGAATCGTGCATATTGACTAAGTTGACAAAGCCCTTCGCCCCGTCAACTTAGTAGGCCCACTATACTGGGTCCCAGCTAGCAGGTGGAGTATTCATTTTTTTGTGCGTAATAAGGAGGCACTTCCTTGTGTGCGAAGATATAGCTGGTGGGTCCGAGCTGTCAGCGCGGTAACATTTTTTTCACGAAATACAGAGGCCGTTTCGGTGGGTTCCAGATGTCAGGTGGAGGAAATCATTATTTTGCGCGTAATAAGGAGGCATTTCCTTGTGTGCGGCCGTGGACCCAGCTGTCAGCCTCTCCACGTACAGTCCACTTCAGATGCATGTCGGTCATTGACCACGCTGACCACGCCACGCCGAGAGCACCAGGGCAGTGGATGACTGCGAGGCCTAGGAAGGGAACGACACGGAGGCAGGGAAGCCTCGGCCGTTGTTTTTGTTTCCCACGCGGAGGGGAGTACGACTGTACGAGGGTTTACTGGTTCGTCTGCCGTCGCCGGAGAATAACAGCAAGTGTGGGTGAGTAGAGGGATGGCTAGGCCAGCGATGGGAGTACGATGGGGCGGTGAGGCCTGCGCGGCAGCACAGCCAGCCGCGGGGAGGAGGGAGCAGGCAGTCCCGCCGGCGCTTGTTTGAGCAGCTGGAGCAGGAAGAGCAGAGATTGAAGAAGCACGACGGCCGTTGGATGGACATCCAACAGTATACATGCCATCTGTGGAAAGCCTCAAATCTGTGGAAAACAGCATACAGCCCATCTGCCATTATTTCAAATAATTTACAGCCCATTTGCTAATTCTTACGGGTTTTTTTGGAGCCCATATTTTTTATGTTAGCATTACAGCCCATATTGTGGCCACGGTTAAAAAATTATACGAAATTTTGCATATGTCGGTGCGGTCTGAACTGTTTTTAATCCCGAAATTTCGAGTCACATTCAGACTGATTTTAAAAATAATGTATATCAATATAAAATCCAATAAATTGTCCACGCATAAAAATCAATGCAATTTAAAATCTCAAAATGAAAAAAGATATTTGAAAATAATTGCCGGTTTGATGTGTTTTAAAAATGTACAGCCCATTTCTCATTACTGATAGGCCATTTTCTTGGCCAGCCGAATGAAGCTCTCCTCGTCTTGAAAGATTTGCAACCCAGCGAGCCTGATAAAGCGACTTACTTGACAAATCACAAAAGAACTAGACTAGCCATTTTCAGAAAGAAAAAAAAACTACTGGGCTGGTCTGTGGCAAACATAAAAGAAAAGGTTGTCTAGACAGGCCAGAGTGTCCCTCACAGCCCAGTTGACACCCTGCTTCCGTCTCAAAAACAAAATTAGATAAATTCCACTCCAATTATGGCGATTCATAAAAATGCCACTGCAATTTCCAAACTTTGAAAAATGCCACTGCAATTTTTGCAAACTTTGAAAAACGCCACTGCAGTTTGCAAACTTTGAAAAACGCCACTCCAGACTTCGAAAAATGCCACTAGAAATGGCATGAAATGGCATTTTTCAAAGTTTGGAAATTGCAGTGGCATTTCTCGGACACACCAGATTTGGAGTGGCATTTATCAAATTAACCCAAAACAAAAATAACTGGGCGAGCTGCTGGGTCCCTGGTGTCAGCCGCTCGTTGTGCAATTCTCTCGTTTATTGACTACTTTGACAATGGCATGGGACCCAGATGTCAAAAATCCACTAGGAGGAGCCATTTTTTATTGGCTTGAAATAAGGAGGCACTTGCTTGCGTACTGCCATGACCTTGGCGGGTCCCTGCTGTCATCCTCTCCACGTACGGTACCGGTTAGTCGTGCTTCAAAACTGATCAGCATGCCATTAAAAAAATAAAGATCAATAACTAATGCGGCACCTTGGGCCAACGCGGCCAGATGGAATTTTGCACGAGAAATTACACACCATGTTTCGTTGACATGTGGTCCCGTTCGAACATATCAATGAGATGACGACGAGTAGTAGGAGTATTTCCAAACGGACGTGTAGGTCAGGGTGCCTCTTCGTGAACCTTGGAAAACTCGCAACCGTCCACCGACTCTTCGCCTTTCCCTCTCGATTTGGAACTGCTGTCGCACGCTCTTCCTCTCCCTCCTCCATTTTCCTTCAGCCCTTCACCCTTTCTTCTGCAATTGTTTGATCGTCTTCTCCATGGAGGGAACAGGCCGGAAACGACCCCGTTATTCTTGCCCCGATCTGAAAGATGACGTGGTGGAGGAACTCATTGATCGGTGCGACGTCATCACCTCGGCTAGCATGGCAGGTTCGTTCAAGCCCATTCTCGACTCAACTAATAACATCATTACAAAGAACCCAAGAGTCAAGGAGCTGTTTGATCTCCCCTATCTTCTTCGCCGTGACCCTGATGACTGGCGCCGGCACGACGGAGGCCTCGCCCTGTGCCAGTTGATGCCGCTTGATAATGATACGTATGATGTTAAGATGCCATCGCTCGAGGGCAAGGCTTGGGCGGGCGCAAATGGGGATTGGGTTGTTTACATTGGTTCCAACTGCAAGTGGGAACTTGTGAATGTGTAAACTCGTCACCGGGTTCCACTTCCAAAAATCTCAGCACACTGCCCAGAGGTTGAGCACACCGGTAATGTACGCACGTTCAAATACGATCATGGTGACTGTCTTCTACGGAAGATAGCAATTTGTCGAGTTCCCAACCGCTCTTGGAATTACAACAACTATCAAGTTGTTGCTATCTTCGACAAGCTTGTTGCCATCCTTCGTGGTTCGACTCGATGGATATTGCTCAAAAAACAGTTTCTGTACACGGATGAGTACTGTGATGCAATCCAATACGAGGGCCTTGTGTTTACTGCCACCACTCGTGGCACTTTTTTGCATGGCATCCTAGTAGTTTCGATACGTTTGTCTTCCACTGTAATTATAATTGTTTCATCCACATGCATGCGGGTTAGCAAGTTTCCCTTTACTAATTAACCTTCTTCTTGTGTTTCCAAGGTCCTGTGAACATCCCACCACCTATACTTGAAAATTTTTATAACCAAGGGGGAGATGACGATGGTGATGATCACGAGCATGAGGACGAGCAGCGCCGATATACTCTGTAGCGCCTGGCAACTAATTCCGATGGATCACCTCTTCTTGTGTGTATACAACCCACTGATGATGTTACTAGTAAGGAAGCAGGTGTCTCCCATGGTCGCACTCTATGGACCTATTCCAACACCCGTTGCATGGTATTCGGGATGGATACTAGTGTGCTAGCGCTAACTCCTTCTCCCTGGCACAGAATTGATAGTCTTGGAGAAAACTCGCTCTTCCTTGGACAAAACTATCTGATGATGGTGAAAGGCGATCCAACTACTGTTGACACATTTATGAGAAGCAATTGTGTCTATACCTTGGACATTTGGGTGGTTCCCTACCCTCGTACTGATATAGTAGGCCGCTTCAGCCTGGATGATCGGTCCTGCGTTGGTCTCTAGATCGACAACAGATGGCCCGTCCCAGAGAATCACTTGTGGTTCAAAGCAAGCGTTTCCAACGCCGCAGAATGGTTGAGTTGAAGTTCATTTCATGGCTTGTTATTTGTTGTGTGGTGAAAACTTTAGTATTTATAATGTATCCTCGTTGTCGATGTGGGTTGATGACCTGTTGTATGTAATAAAATGATATGCCTGTGATAAACTTACTAAATTTATGAATGGCTTTTGAGTCACTTCTCTAAATTTGTACTAGCTTCACATGCTTCGCGCGTCGGGCGGGTGTTTTTACTGTAGCCATATGTTAATGTGTTCGTTGTACGTAACCAGCACCTCGAATCCTCGATACTAGTATACTATATACTAGTAGGAGTAAGTAGTAGGAGTAGTAGGGTGGCATGGGCCAGAACAAGCATTCACGTCCAGGAGTACGGCACACGCCACCACCACGACATCCATCTGACACCATATCATTTCTTGGAGTCCGTGCTAGAGCAATCTCTTCAACCTCGTCATTTCTCTAACTTCAGCCATCGCGCGGCGGGCAAGGTGGGGGTTTGTCGATAGTCGGTTTCCTTAACTGCGGTCCCACTTGTAAGGCCAACTCCAACGCACGACCCCAAACGGACCTCCATTTTGCATGAACTCCAACAATAATTTTGACTAGAAAAGCAAGACCAAAGAAAAAAAGAACCACAAGAATAAATTTTACTACTCCTGTAAGTTGGATTAGTGCCTTCTCGATGCATTCATTATTGATCTGCGGAGGCTCGATCTTCGAGTGTAAAGAAGTAGACGTTGCTTCCTCGCATCTAGTCTCATGTCTAGCCTCTATTCTAGCAGGAGTATCAACAAGTGCACTAATCTCATCCGATAGCAGAACCGAAGATTTGGTCGGGTTCTTCCTCCTTTTGCCGACACGTGGGACATCCAGCATCCAGGTCGTGTCATGAAAGAAAATAGAGTGATAGTTGAAGCCACGAGATGTGCATCTTGGGTTAAACTGTAAATAGAATCTTACTACTCTTGAGTAACTCCAAAAGCGGCCACCGAAGATCTTTATTGGATTTGTTTTTCATCACCAGCACGTCGAGGTGAAAGATGTGCAGGTTCAGTGGGTCCTCTTGCGTTTTCACTGACATGTGAGGCCGCATGTGAGCAAACAGATGATGGGCTCCGTGCGTCCGCTGGCTGGCTGAGAAGAGAGATAGAGGAGGGCTGAGCACAGACTGCAGGAAATTTGTTCTATGTACCTCGATATAGGCTCGATATAGTGGGGTGGCATGGGCCATAACTCAGTAGCATTCACGTCTAGCAGTACGGCACACGCCACCCACACAAGTCCCATCCGACACCAATTTTCTTGGAGTCCGTGCTACAGCCATCTCTTCTCCCTCCTGTTTTCTCAGCCATCCGACAAGATAATTACTGTAGTATCACATGGATTTGATGGAAAGATAAAAATACATACGGATCCATCAATGTTCAACAACATCCTCACGCCCTAGTGCGCTGGGTCACCAACCGACGTGTGAGGAGCAGCGGCGTTGGCGGCGAGCTCAACGTGCTTCTGAACAGTGCCGTCCAAGGTTGCCCTACGCTCCAAGAAGGCCAGCGTCCTATCGTCCTCCAATGCACATGTAGTAGTCCTTGTGGACGATTTGCGCGTAGACGTGGGTGATTGTGTCGATGGTGTCTTGCTGCGCCAGGCGCTGCGCAGCGAGCACAACCTCGAGGTGGACATTCTCCGGCGCGACGGCGGGCAGTCGCAGGGCCACCAGTGCGTCGAAGAGGTTGTTACCATAGTGGCCGTTGAGGGTGGCGGGCATCGCAGAGCCTGGGTGCGTCGGCTGGAGGCTTACGTCAAAGTCGTCCGCAAGCTTCTTGACGACGGTGAACTTGTCGAGGAAACCGACGAGGACCTCGTCGAACAAGGAGACGAAGCTGTCGTCCAAGCGGCCCCTCGTGCTGGCGGCCTCAAGCAATACTATCTAGAGACGTTCCTCGGTGCCGGTGGACGTGGTAGTACTCCTAAATCCAGACGGTGGTGCTACTAGTACTAGTAGTAGTACTACCAATGTAGTAGTAGGAGTACTAGCACTGTACTACCCGTTGGTCAAATTATTACATGCTGCTCCTCATAGTGAAGTGACAAGACCCTGCGCCAGAGATGACACCTGAATATAGGCGCCGTGTTCGGCATACCATAGTCAGCCTCACCGTCTGCAGTCACTATCATCATGGTTGTAGAGCTAGCCTGCTTACAACTAGCCATGTTCGACATAATTTCTCGTGCGTAGATGCCCGTGCATTGCACGGAACACCAAGATTGGGGGTGACGGCTCCGGCAGCGGCCATCGCGCCAGATTTTTCCACGGCCTTCTACTCCTAGATTGTGAGAGACAAGGAGGTGTTTGTAAATAGGGAACAAGTGCGGGCATCTTTTTGCAAAAATGGAGAAGCTTGGTTTGTATGCGTCAGATCTAGATCCGACGGCTATTGGTGAAAGATGGGAGGCACAACATCATCACCAACTCAGGACCTGTTTGATTTGCAGGATTTTGAAAACACAGGAATAGGACACGGCAATATTACAAGTTTCAAAATGATATTACAAATGTTATGAGTAATGCTGCACCTACGAAGAGGGAATTACTAGGAAGTTTACGTAAGAACTTCCGTTACTTTAGGTGGATGCATCATTATCGTACAAACTAAAATCCACCGCCCTGACAAGTCACTAATGGGCAAATAAGTTTTCGAGTCTCTGGCCACTTGATGTTTCAAAAACAAATTCAGCTTCTGCGGAGAAATGAGATCCACCGTGTACCCGTGCGGGTGTGGCTGGGCACGAAGCATGAGTACGTGCACGGTGCACCCATTCTCTTCTTGTATACGTACACCACCTACGTGGGGTTGTGTGAGAGAGATACAAACCTAGAGAGATATAGTGTGTGGGTTCTTGAGAGTTTTTTTGTGGGGGGGGGGTCAATCAAAAAATATAACATATGCAATGTGTGTGAAATAGAGTCCTGGATATAACATATATATAGAGGGGGCAATCCACAAGAAGAGAGTGGAGGTATCATCGGCTTGAGGTGTCCATATAATCGAAGAGAGGGATGATGTGTGTGTGTGCGTGCGCGCGCGATCGATAAAGAGTGCCATCGAATTTGTGTGTGCCCACGTCAAAGATATAGAGTGGCTGGCCTACTAGAACGTGAGATGGGACATGTGCAGTTTGTCTCCATGGCATGGATACCTACCTGCAACGCTGGACTATCGGTGTGTGGTGGGGGAAGAGGGAGGCCCAATTAACTATAGAGGTACAATGGTTGGTATATGTGTGGAGGAGGAGAGAGGCCTACCTCATGTATTAAGGAGATCGATCTGCCTCATGTATTAAGGGAGATCGATCGACATCCATGCATATGTGCAGGAGGTGAATAAGGTTGGGAGAGAGACAGAGCTAGAGTGTTGGAGGGGGTGGTAGTGGAGTTGCTTCTAACAAATGGTGGGATAGGCTTGCTAGACAAACGGAGGGCACGCCCGCAATATCAATAAGAGAGGAGATGGCTGCTTATTGTTTGTGCACGTGCGTGTGAGAGATGGGTTAGGAGGCATGCACGAATGATGAGGGGGGGGGGGCGATGTGGCTGTGGTAAGCAGATGTAACTACATAGGAAGATCAATCGCCCTTTGTAAGATAAAGGAGAGACATAACTTGTGAGGTATGTTGATCGATGGGGGGGTAGTTAAAGTTGATCTAGGTATATGTTGGGAGATCGATCGGTATACATGCATGTGTGTGTGTTAGAAGCAAATGAGGCACGAGGAGAAGGATAGAGACAGAGGGATGCATGTAGGAGGTGGTACGAGAGGCATACTATATCGAGGGGGAGGAGTGTGTGAGTACGAGAACGATGAAAAGAGTGGTGGGAGTGAGGCATGGACGGTGACAAGAGAAGAGGGGAAGCTTGTGTTTGTGCTAGGCACACCTGGCTAGAGAGGCATATCGATCGATGTGTGCCGTAAAGAAGGAGCTGGGGGGCCTACACACACCGTGGGTGAACGACCTAAAGTGAAAAGACGAATTTGCGTGATGGAGCTAGAGAATGCTGAGGGAGGGTGAGAGGGATGCGGGCGTGTGCATGCACAAGAGAAAGTTAGCGCTAGCTACAAAGATAAGAGGGTTGTGTGGTTGTAAAAGACGAATAGAGATCATATATACTTCATTATAAAAAGCGAATTCGGATATTTGAAGAATTTATCATAGTGTTTCAAACCGAGGGATGTGTGAATATATATAACGGTGATACACATGGTGTGGTTATGAACATGGTATACTACATTTAATATGTTTTATCTCTACTCTTATAAAAAATGGAGTTGTTGATGATGGTGTGCCTGCCATCCTGCATTATAGGCCGTCTGATTTATATCTGGCGGATAGCAAGGAAACTATGATGGTTGAAGTTGGCAACAATCATGATTGTAGATTCTTATTGAAATAGAGAAACGAATTCAAATTTAGTTCGAATTGCAGCGGTAGTATAGACATTTGGAATGCACTAAAATGTTGGTATGAGTAGGTTACATGCATTATACAGCAAGCGAAAAAATTTAATCGAACATAACATGGATTCATACTCCCTCCTTCCATCTATATAGGGTGTAATGAGATTTTTAAGACCGCCTTTGACTATTGACAAGATTAATAGTACATGACATGCACAATGTGAAAATTATATCATTGAAAGAACCTTTCACAGACGAATTTAACGGTGTGCTTTGTGTAAGTTGCATGTCATATATCATTGCTCTAATATTTGGTCAAAGTTAGCATCGAAAAACGCATTAGGCCCTATATAGATGGAAGGAGGGAGTAGCTTTGAATAGCATTTGTATAGTAAAACGGGGCAAGACTCTCTCTTTGTGTGGTGTGAATAGTTTTATTTTTTTCATTTTCTTTTTGGTTGAGGAAAGTGCGAATTGATTTCGTATGTACAAGTACAATATTACTACACGTTTGGCTTGTCCCTAAAATTCAACCCGCGTCTTGTTATATCCCAAAAATTCAGATATCGTGCCCCCAAAACTGGCGCCTTCACAACCCGCGCCTTGCTATCCCGAAACTACAACGCGCGCGAAAACTCCCTCCAGCTGCCAAATCCCGACACGCGAAATTCCCCTTCTAACCCTGAGCCAAAAGGGCCGCTAGTTCAAATTGGTGGGGGGTACTTTTGTAACACACCCTACATTTTGGACAAGCGCGTTCCTAAGTCTTGCTTCACCCCCTCCCATCGCCCCCTTTTCGCCATTCGAAATCCCAGGCCGCCATAACCTCTCCGCTCCAGCCGCGAAACCCCACCCTCCTCCGTCCGCCACGTCACCGCTGCCCAGCTGGAGCCTCTTCCCCGACGACTTCGTTCAGCGCAACAGCTCGACGTCCCTCGTCCACCTCCCCGGATGAGGATCCGTCGTCCATCTCGCCGTCCTGCTGGTTCAGCCGCCCCGTCCTCCACCTCCAAGGAGCTGCTCCGACGACCGCCTCGTCTATCGCGGCTGCTCCATCCCCACAGCGCCGCCTTAACCTGCTCCACCGGAACCGCAACATCCTCACCAACTCCTCGGACAAAGCTGAGGCCTACTCGGCGCCACCAAAGAGGTTGTACACTCATCGCAACGCACCTTCTCCTTAACTCGACCTCCCGACGCCGACGGTGCTCCATCCCGCACCCCCATGGAGCGGCTACCTTGAAGCCGGTGCCACGGGCAACATCTCCACGACGGCTCTCCCCCAGTGCGAGGCCCCTTCGGCGGCGGCGTCCATACCAGCCGGATCTGCTGCTGCTGCTCCAGCTCTCGCTCGATCGCTCGCTCGCCTAGCTGCTGCTGCTCCTCTCCCCCTCGCCCGTGCTGCTGCTCTGCTCCGATTAAGCCACACTTCAGTCGACTGAATCGACTTTTGGGTCAGTCGATTTTCAGGGGTTGGGGGGGCTCGCCGGAGTTAAGGAAGAACCACCCACAGTGGGGACGGGGGCTCGCCAGAGAGGTACCCCACTATCTATCTTAGGGTTCAGGGTGGGAGGCGGGGGGCCTAGAGGGCTGGCCGGGGCGGCGGTGGCGAGTTGTTTCGGGGCGGCGAGGCGGCGCTGGTGCCGGCGGTTCGGCCAGTGGTGGCTAGCGGCTCAGGGGGTGCAGGTTGAAGATGAACTGCAGGCCCTCCCTAAACTACATGTCAAGTGCCTCTCTTCTACCATTGCGTTCAGTTTCGACAGTAGCATTCAGATTCCACAGTAAATTTTAGTTTCAACAGTTAAGTTCAGAGTCAACAGTTTTTACCTCATCTGTTGTAGTCAGGTGGTTTTTGGTGATGTTAATTTTACATCCATTTTACATCATCTATTGGAGATGCTATTAGAATCCCACTTGAAATTGACGATGTCTGTCTTGTGCTGCTTCAGCCTTGACGTCTTACGGCTCACCGGAGCTGCTCCAACGATAGAACGATCTGTCACAACAGAGCAGTGCCCTGGACGCCGTCTACAGATTCCTCAGATCTTCCTCCACACCTCCGACAGCCACCTCTGCCTCAACTGCTTCAGCGACCAACCTAATGATGCTGAGGTCGACACGGCTACGGTAAAGAGGTTGTACACTTGTTTCATCACTTATTACTATACATTCACGTCGATCCATTAGGGCTATTTTGGTTCAACGGAAAAACATCGATCCACTGGTTGTTACCATCACTCTAAATTTCTGCATGCTCTCCTTACATAATCTCACCATATTTTTTTCGTATGCATGTCAGATATTGTACACAGTCATGCTAAACATGTAGAGAAAAAGAGAAGAGTTTTGCGCGGCAATACAATGTCATGCAGACATCGCTCCATGGTGGGTTCAATGGCAAACCCTCCCCCTCTCCAGATTGTAATCCAGAGGAAGATATCTGTTCTGAGGCGGATTCAGACGCCACTGACCACTCCTATTTACCCCCCAAGGTGTTTGCTCTACCTTGGCATGATGATGTTAGTCATATCATGCATATGTTGCCTTGCAGTGCCTACTTTTGACATCATATATGTCATCTGCTTAGTTTAGACATGTTCTGTAATGCCACCTGTTTAGTTTCTATATCATATATGGGAATTATGCAGTGTCATGTCTTTTAGCCAGCCATAATATATGTGAAATGTGCAATGCCATCCTGTTTAACCCGGCATCATATATTTGAATGATACCTTGCCCATCCTTTTCTTCATTACATTTCCATTTGTCGACAATGTTTGTACATTAAACTACTCTTCCTGTGAATCAGCCATTTGGGTGGGAGATGAAAAAAATCTGGAGTGAAAACAAGGCCTTCAGAGCAGACAGTGCTACCTGTCGAAGCAGATCTCTTGTTGGGTCCCGATAGCTCCTCAGAGATGGATTCAGAGACAGATGACCAGTCCTATTCCCCGACTGAGGTGTATGCTCTAACTTGGCACGGTTATACTGCTCATATCATGCATACGGTGTCTTGCATTGCATAGTTTAGACATCATATACACAATATTCAACACCAAGTTCTTAGTTCAGACATCATATTGAATGCCCTCTGTTTAGCATATAAATCACATATGTGAATTAAATGATGCGATCCTGATTACTTAGATAACATGTAGGTGAATTACGTCATGCGATCATGTTTAGTTATTCATCATATCTTTGAATTATGTTATGCTATGCTATCCAGTTTAGATAGACATCATATATGTGAAATTATGTCATGCTATCCTTTTTAGTTAAACAATATACATGTCAACTATTCCATGCCCTCTTTTTTCCACACTATCTATTGCATCTGTCTCTCATACAATGTATGTACATTCAACTATGTTTCCTGTTTATCAACCATTTGAATTGGAGCGGGTGATGCCAGTATCTAGCGAACTAAAAACACGGTCTTCAAATAAAACAGTTCTACCTCTTGGTGGAGAAAGCACCCCGGTTGTACATGCACAAGAACCAGCCCCACCACACATAACCCAAACTCTCGCAGATTGTACCCCTACTACGATGGACAGAGAACCAGCTTCACCCAATCTAACCCCAACCCTAGCCGATAGTAACCCAGTTCCTGTTGACACAGCACCATCTCCACCACAGAGCTCCCAAACAAGAGCAGTTAGTAAGGCAGCTCCAGTGCCCAAAGGGCCAGTACTATCACGGCGAACCCCAACTCCACCAATTAGTACGCTTATTCCTGTGGAGGAAGCACAACCAGCTAGTCGTAGTTTAGCATCTATCACATTTGATGTTGTTAAATCGTATGTGCGTATCTTCCCATCTTAGAAATATTATACTGAAGATGAAGGAAAATGCCAGTTGCAGGTGTTTGTCCAGGAGTTATGTGTAAGTAATGTTATTCATGGCAATTACTTTGCTTCGTCCCATACATCCTACCTCCATGATGGTTATAATACAACAAATTTTCCCATTTTTCTCTATAGAGAAGGGCCGATTTGGAAACTCAGGATGAGGTAACCTGTGCTAATACCTCTGCCATCTTCAAGAATGCTTGGTGGCAGTATCGGAATTACCTGAAGAAAACGTACTTCACCGGCAAAGAAACTCATCAAATTCCCTTACGTTCTCCTGAGACACATTTACTGGACGATGACTGGGAACGCCTTGTTCTGTACTGGTCCCGAACCAAGAATATGGTAAGGTCTATGAGCTCATTTTCTATTTTTAAGTATTATATTCTTGCATCTTACTGTACTCTGTTCATGTAGAACAAGTGCCTAAACCTGAAGAACAACTGTTCTAATTTACGATTCCATTGCTACCATAGGACATAGATATATGTTTGTTTGATGCTTTTATTATGCACTAGTACTTGGCAATACAAGACTTGGTAGTTTAATCCTGTCCACCTTACTAATGAACTGGTTCACCGAAATGAGTTTCATATACTAGTACATGCTAAACTTGTTATGTGTCTGCTTGTTTCTTCTTTTAGAATGCTGACAGAATATTGGGGAAGAGTGCCTTATTAAGCAACGGTAAATGAAGTAATGCAGATAAGGTTCAGGATAGTGACGCATCCTGTCTTGGTTTAGTGTTGGAGTTACTGGCCACTACCGCTTGCACAAGCTATTCAAACTCACTATCTGAATCAGTTCGGTTTCTTGAGTCTCAACTACAAGCTGAAAGACATCGATCAGCTGTGCTGCGACAAGAAGCGGAAGGACTGCGGAAGTCCCTGGAGCATTCAGATGCATACTTTCTGGTACAACAGCAAGCGTTGGAGGATTTTAGCGCCAAATAGGACAAAGCTAATCAGCTTGCTAAGCTTATTACCAGCATGGTGGATACCCAGGATAACGTTTCTTGAGCTCTTCTGAAGTTGTTTCAGTTATGCTCTTGTTTTGTTGTCGCGTTTATTTGCACTGGTGGCCAATTTTGATGGCCAGTGTATATGATATGCTGCTTTGTTCCCTATATTTACACTGGTGGCGAACTTTGATGCCCAGTGGATGTAATATGTGTAATAGCCGTGATAGCCTAGCGTTAGTTGCTTGCTTATTTATTTCCATGTTGTCTTGTTTATTTGTTTGCTTGTAGTCATTGTAGTTCTTTTTCCGCGGTTAACTAGTGGCTGCAATAACCTATTTTTTAAAACTAGGCCAAAATAACCATGGGCTAATATTTACTGCAGTGACACTAGGCCTCCTACGGGCCGTAGAAACAGTGGGCCTTCTACGGGCCGTAGAAACAGTAGGCCTTCTACGGGCCGTATCATCAATGTGCCTTATACGGGCCGTATGATCGATTGGCCAAACATGGGCCAATAACAAGCCGCATTATGGCCGTAAACGGGCTAGAGTTGGAATCGTCCGTTCATGGGCCGACCGTAATGGGCCATCGTTAATAGGTCGTATTTGATGACGCTATGAAAACGGCCCTACGTATTAACGGACCACAAACGGGCCGACTGTAACCACGGGCTGAATTTGGCCCACAAGCAGAAAATGACAGTAACGGGTCGTAAGTAAACGAATGCTGGAAATGAGCCCAAGAATAAATGGGCTCTGAGAAGGCCGAAAGATAACATGGGCTGGAAACGGCCCAGCGGAATAACGGGCCGTTAATGGGTATAAAGTGATACATTGTTCATTACGGGCCAGTTTCACCACGGGCCGTTAATGGGTGTAAAGTGATACACTATTCATTACGGGCCAGTTTCACCACGGGCTGTTAATAGGCCAAGAGTTACATAGGGCCTCATATGGGCCGAAAGACGTCATGGGCCATACATGGGCCAGAAGTGAAAACGGGCTGGAATCATATTGGATGGCCTAGATGACGCTACTGGGCCTTATTCGGATAGGGCGTAACGGGCCTTGAGTTAGTGGGCTGTAAATCGGCTATATGTGAACATGTCGTTAACAGGCTTTCCATGGGATGGCCCGCCACCTTTTGACCAAGTCAAACGGGCCGGCCTTTTCACAGGAATGGGCCTCTGTTGGGCCGTGCCACGTGTCGACGTATCATAGGCGCCTATCTGACCCACTGACGAGCTGACACGTGTTTCGTCTGGCCAATAAGAATTTTACACGTGGAAATTTCCCATTGGTCGGGGCTGCTAACGGGTTATTGGATCCAAAACCTGATCCGATAGCTTAACGGCGTTCCGTTACAGTGGATGCCACGTGTCGGTCACCCTTGACGAAAGCACTTCTGTGACGCGCGATTTATCGTCATGGAAGTGGACACTTCCGTGATGATAATTTTGGTAACACTTCCATGACGATAATTTTGGTAATGTCATGGAACACTTCTACGACAGCACAGGTATGACTATCTTGATTCTGACAAAAAAAGCGACCTACTGTGACAAACACGTATCATCACGGAAGTGTATTTTTGTAGTGATAGGGGGTCAATCGTAGTCCTTTCGATAAGTAAGAGTGTCGAACCCAACAGGAGCAGAAGGAAATGACAAATAGTTTTCAGTAAGGTATTGTCTGCAAGTGTTGTGGATAGTAGTAACAGATAATTTTGTAGCAAGGTAATTCGTAACAAGTAGCAATAGTAACAAAAGTGCAACAAGGTGGCCCAATCCTTTTTGTAATAAAGGACATGCCGAAAGTACTTCTTATAATGAGCAAAGCATTCTCAAGAACACATGGGAATTCTCGTCTAGTCACGTCCATCATGTTTAGTCACTACTTTGATAATTTAATATGTGGGTGGACTTGTGCTAGGGTGTTGTTCTTCCCTGAACAAGCAACCCACTTAATATTATCCCCACTCGCAAGCATCCACAACTATGAAAGAAGAATTAAGATAAATATAGTCATAGCATGAAACATATGGATCCAGATCAGCCCCTTATAGAATAACACATAAACTAGGATTTAAGCTTTTGTCACTCTCGCAATGCATCATCTACTTATTACTCCCCACTGCCTTCCCCTAGGCCCAAACATGGTGAACTGCCATGCAGTCGATGTTCACACGACACCACTAGAGGAAGAACAACATACATAACATCAAAATATTGAATGAATATCAACTTCATATTATTCCTTATAACAAGACTTCTCCCATGTCCTCAATAACAAATGAAATTACTCACAAATCATATTCATGTTCAAGATCAGAGGAGTATAATATATGAATGAGGATCTGAACATATAATCTTCCACCAAATAAACCAGCTGGCATTAACTACAAGTATAATCAACACTACTAGTAGCCCATAGGTACCAATTTGAGGTTTCAAGACAAAGATTAAATACAAGACATGAACTAGGGTTTGATATGAGATTCTACTGGTGAAGATTAGTCCTCCCAGGATGAGAGGAACGTTGGTGATGTTGATGGCTTTGATTTCCGCCTCCCGGAGGGAAGTATCCCCGGCGAAATCTCTCTGCCAAAGAGGGAAAGTGCTCCTGCCCAGGTTTCGCCTCAAGTCGGCGGTGCTTAGTCATGAAAGTCTTCTTCTATTCTTTTTCTAGAGCAAATAGCTTCATATAGTAGAAGGAGGGCAGCAGAGGGCTGTTGTGGGCCCCATAGGACATCAAGGCACGCCCTGGGGGTGGGTGCGCCCTGTTGTCTTGTGGGCAGCAGGTGGCCCCCCTCTGGTGGTTCTTCATTCTAGTGTTTTTTATATTCAATAAAAAATCTCCATGAAGTTTTAGGTCATTTGGAGCTCCGTAGAATAGTTATCTCTGTTGTAGCTCTTTTAGGTCCAGAATTCCAGCTGCCGGCAATCTCCCTCTTCATATAAATCTTGCACATTAAGAGAGAAAAGGCATTAGAATTGTATCATAAAGTGAAATAATTATCAAAAACACTTTAAATCACAGTAGGAAAACATGATGCAAAATGGACGTAGCAACTCCCCCAAGCATAGACCTCGCTTGTCCTCAAGAAAATGCCGAACTTGATAATCATGACCACATGTTTAGAGAGAGAGAGATGTCGATAAAACAAAATGTGGACATGGTAGCATCATGATCATTATTATAGCAACAACTATTCATCATATAGCTTCTCATAATCAAGTAAAAAATCATCCACAATGTTGAAGTATGAAACATAAACTTTCTTGAAAACTAACAAACTATGTTCTTAGCATGTTGAAAGCTACTTGTTAGAGGATGCATAACAAAATAAATTCTATGTGAATTTAAGAAAACATAACTCATTACATGTTCTAAGCAAGCACCACAAGTTAGAGGATGCATAACAAAATAAAATCTATGTGAATTTAAGCAAACATAACTCATTATGTTGTCTTCCTTGTCTGACATTAACTATTTGGTTAAACTGAAAATGCTTGATGGGGGCTCACAATCATAAAAGATGTCCAAGATAGTGTATTTATATGTGAAGCCTCTCTTCCCTTATTAATCTTTCATGGATTGCATCAATGATCGATGTAATGCTTGTTAACCTACACTAAAATTTGTCAATTATACTTCATCCATGTGAAGTTATTACTCCCCATGGGATTAGCATATGGTATTTTTATTTCTTTTCATTGATAAGGCTGAAGCAAGAAAGTAAAGCATCAAAACTCAAACTACTCTTTATTATATAACTCTCACATACGATTACATAGATAGATAGATCACCAAACAAGTACTCAACTAATTCATACTAATACTTTTATTCTTCTAAATCACGAAGCAACTAAGGATTGAACTAAGATAGATAATGATAATAGAAGTGATGGTGATACGATACCAGGGCACCTCCCTCAAACTTGGAACAAGCCAAGGGTGGTGCCCATACCGGTGTACTCAAGTTTCTTTCTTTGGTGATGGTGGTGATGAAGTGGTGGGCATGTCCCCTATGATGCTTAGTAAGAGCTCCCTTAAGCTCTGAATTTGCTGAAGTACATGTTGAATCATTGCAACATTCTTTTGAACTTCAACCATATGTGCTTGTTCTCAGGGCCCCACGGGTTTTTGCCTACATCACTTTCACTTGGATGGGAGATGTCCCAATTTGAAGGTATATGCACACGAGTGTTTTCAACTCTGTAATTATGAATCAAATTATGAAAATTATTCCCATGTAACCTGCTTAGGGGCCTCCTTGGAGCACGCCCCTCTTGTACCTGATTATTTCGCTGATCCCTCATTATCCTTGCAGCCTGACCTGAGCTAGGAGTGGTGGAGATGCCAGCGAGAGTGTCTCGATCCGAAAGCTGTGGGTTGCACCTCCATAGAGCCCCCAGAGCCTTCATCCATCATGACGTCCCCTATTAATTCCCTCTCGAGCTCTATCTGTAGCAACCAAGCATCGTCTCCCACATTGTTGGAGGAGGAGGAGGACATGATACCTGGCCCTTAACCTGGCAGAAAATAGCCCGAAACAAGAATAGGGGAGAAACTTGCGATACGGTGGTCAAAACACTTGGGAGTATATATAATGAATTTTTATCTTGCAAACCAAGTATACAGAAAAAATGGAGTCGGGAAGGCACATGCGGGGGCCACAGGGCATAATGGCGCACTCAGGGGTAGGGCGCACCCTGTTGTCATGTGGCCTCCTTGTGGGACCTCTCGGTTGTTTCTTATTTTCCTATTTTTCCTAATATTCCAAAACAGACAGAAAAAGTTTTTATGGAATTTTTAGAGTCGGTTTACTCACTATATCACATAGCTATTCCTTTTTCAGGATTTTGGAGCATTCTGGAACGTCTCTTTCACAGGCTCCTCCGATGTAATTGTTTGAATAATATTAGTTTCAATGTTAATGAGTGTACCTGCAATGTAATGTTTAATTCTTTGCCCATTAACCACTTTAGGATTAGTTCCCTCGGTATTATTAATCTTGATAGCTCCAGAACGATAAACTTCTTTGACGATGTATGGTCCTTCCCATTTGGAGAGAAGTTTTCTCGCAAAAAATCGAAAACGAGAATTGTACAATAGAACTTGGTCACCGATATTAAATTCTCATTTTTGGATTCTTTTATCATGCCATATTTTAACGTTTTAATTAAATAACTTGGCATTTTCATAAGCATGTGTTCTCCACTCATCCAGAGAGCTAATATCAAATAACCTCTTTTTACCAACAAGTTTGAAATCATAGTTGAGTTCTTTGATTTCTGAATAAGCTTTATGTTCTAATTCAAGAGGTAAATGACATGATTTTCCATAAATTTTACATGGGGACGTAGCCATAGGGTTTTTATAAGCAGTTCTATATGCCCATAGTGCATCAACAAGTTTCTTAGACCAATTTTTCCTTGATCTATTAACAGTCTTTTGCAAGATTAATTTTATTTCTCTATTGCTCCAATTCACTTGCCCACTAGACTAAGGATGATAAGATGATGCAATTATATGGTTTACATCATACTTAGCCAAGATCTTACAGAGTGCACCATGAATAAAATGTGAACCACCATCAGTCATTAAATATCTAGGGACTCCAAACCTCGGAAAGACAACATCTTTAAGCATTTTAATAGAAGTGTTGTGATCAGCACTCATAAGCAAAAGCAACTAAAATATGAGTATACCCATTAGAGGAATGAAAAGGTCCCATATAATCAAAGCCCCAAATGTCACATAGTTCAATAAAAAGTGAATAATTCATAGGCATTTCTTGATGTTTACCAATATTACCAATTCTTTTGCATTCAACACAAGATATGTTGTGGACGTAACACGGAAGATGCCCTAGCAAAAGGACTTAGTCGAGGAGCCATCGCAACTAGGTTAGCTTGAAGTGGTTAATCGGGACAAAGGACACAGAGTTTATACTGGTTCGGCCCCTCGGTGATGAGGTAAAGGCCTACTCCAGTTTGGGGTTGTATTGCTTGGGTTTCAATTACCAGGGAGCGAATACGCTTGACCTAGTTCTCGATCTCTTCTTTCTTTCCCTAACCCGCCGCCGGGTCATCCCTTTATATACACAGGTGGATGCCCGACGGCTTACAGAGTCCCGTCCGGCTCATACACAACGTGTTCGGCTCGGTAACCAACTAAACATGCCTTACAATACAAGTCATACAATATGGCGGTTTATACCCGTGGGCCTCAAATCACCTCCGGGTCTTGGGATTTCACAAATCTTGCTCTATGAATCGCCATCCTCATTGTCCTCCTGGGCCTTCTCTTCTTAAGCCGCAAGTGGCATGACCCGGCCCCTCCTGGCGGGTCATACCCGATAGTCACATCCCCAACATTTGGCCCCAAGTGACTTCTTCACATCAATCTTCAATACTTGTCTTAGCTGAATCTTGCATCGTCAACTTTTATGAATTTTCTATAACCCGCCATGACGTCGGCTCACAGAATCATGCTAACCCGCCATGACGTCATCATGTATTAACTTCGCACGAAGCTCAGTATATCTCAACGGATCTTTTATCTTTAATGGACTTCCCGAAATTCGAGGCGCCCGCACAACCACATAATCACTTTTGGCCTCCTCGATTCCCGTGCATGCCTGTTATCCACCTCCTTATAAATAGGGGCAGGGGTCCTTTTCATTTCCCCCCTTTGCCTTCTCGTCTTCATCTTCTTCCTCGCCGTGCCACGCACGCGCTCGAGCTCCGCCGCAGTCGACCTCGTCAACTTCCTCAACTCCGGCCGCTGCATTAACCTGACTGGACTAGAGAACATCGGCGCACCACTGCTGTTCATCAGCATCCGTAAGTACTCATCTTCCCATGCCTCATATTTGCACTAGGGTTCGTTTAGTTCGTCGGTGTTCTTCGCCTTTCCTCATCATTCCTTCGTAGCGCGCTCAGTTTGATCTGAAAACATTGCAGCAGTAGCGCGGAAGTAGTTTAACGCCCCTTTCCAATCATAGAAAATATCTTTTTTATGTAGAAATCCCTCAAGCACACCAGTTCCTCCACTATCGCAACCTTAGGTTTAGACTTTTTTTTCTTTTTCAAACTGCGGTAGATCCAAAACTGCAAAATCATTCTACAAAATCTGTTTGTCCATCACTTAGCAAAATTTTCACTAATAGATCTGAAGTGCCATAACTGCCATGGCGGCTTATACAATAAACCATAACCCGTCAGATAACATTAGGCCTCATTTAAGCTGCCACTCAGGCATCATAACATGTATAACCCAGTGGCATACTCCGGTTTAGCCATGCTTGCTTACTCATCCTCATAACTCTGGTCGGCTTAACAACATCATTCTTAACCCGGCAACACTTTCTTTTGTAGTTCATATTGTCAAAGGAAAAATCTGTTACGTCCTGCAACTGGGTCATCTCCCGGGTCACCGAAGAAACACAGAACGAATTTGTTCAAACCGGTGTTTTAGCCAAAAAAATAGGTCATTCATTGGAGGGTCCCGGGCACAGAAATCCCTCCTCAACCCAAGGAGGGCGAGGTTATAGTTTTCACTGACCATCTGCTCTGGGGTGTCAACCCACCTGGCTCAAAGTTTTTCCGTGACGTAGTGAGTTCTTTTCAACTTCATCCACAAGACATAGGACCCAACTCTGTTTCAAACATTTGCAATTTCCAAGTCTTCTGTGAAGTCTACCTTCAACAAGAGCTCATCGTAGAACTATTTAGAGAGTTCTACTATCTAAACCGCCAGACTGAATTTACTGACGGGCCCAATTTAGAATTGGGTGGTATTTCAATTCAGAGACGTAAAGAAGCCACCTTCCCAGCTGCTAAGCCGCACAGTCATCCTAAAGACTAGAATCAAACTTGGTTTTACGCCAAGACACATCTCCGGAAGGTGAAAACCCTCTGCCGGGTTATCGTGCCAACCGGCTTAGCAACAGGAACCCTCTTCCACATCGCATTAGTACAGCGGAGCGGAAAAAAAATATATGCTTGTTTTTTCAAGGATCCGAGCCTTGATGGCAAACGGTTTGACCGGAATTGATCTAGTTCGGTGCTGGGTCGCCTGGAGAGTTCTGCCCTTAAGTCGCCGTCCTGGCTTAATGTGCGAGTACACCGGCGACTTAAAAGACCCACAACGCCATTGCCAGATCCAATTGACTAATGAAGATATTAATAATATGACCAAGACTCTACTGAACGAGAGCTTGGTAGATTGCAGCAAAGCCGGACTGAGTCCGTTCTACACCCTCAACCAGCCACCAACTGTAAGTTTGTAAAACATTTTTCAGTTGAATCATATTTCCACTTAAACTGTCTTCTTATAACCGTTTGACTTTCATAGGCCGATTCTCCTTTTTGAATAAGAAGTTGCAGGACAAGCCAGCCAAGAAGACCCGGGCAAAGAGCAAGGCTATCAAAAAGCCTGCCAAGAAGAAAGCCAACCTCTCCGAGTTACTTAACTTGGACGACAATGATGATGATGATGAGTCGGAGGTAGAACTTGACTCCCTTGGCTCATTTTTTATACATCTTATTGACAATGATTAGACGCGGAGGCCATCCATGCAGATGTTGAAGAGGTAACCCTCATTTCCTCCGACTCAAAGAGTTTACCAAGACATAGAACTCGATAAGTGAGCCAGAAAGTAAGGTTTTCTCACCCTCTAGCTTACTTAGATCCAAACTTTATTTTGAAGCAACAACAACACGAGGCTCGATTGCAGACCCGGAATAGCGAAGGGACACTCTCCTCCAGCTTACCCAACACACTGGTCCCTCGAAAACGCCGGAAGGAGGTGCCACAAACTTCATCCTTGCTTTATCCAAAAGTTGGTCTTATGTGTCAGCCACTTAACTCATCCGACCCAAATTATTAGGGAACATCTCAATCCTCTTCTGGTGAGTCAACTGGAACTCAGATCCGTTTTCCAAAGTTGCTCCTGGGTAAGAAATATTTAATCATTTGAAATTTCATGCTGATTGATATGCTGATATCTTTACATCTTTTATTTTCAGTGGTGTGGCCAAGCCCAGGAAGAAGGCAAAAATGAATAAGCCGGCCGAAGATTCCAACCCTTCTGAGCCGGAGAAGCAATTGCCAGAAGCCTCCCATCAAACCGCCGAGGTACCATTGATGACCCGCCACCAGAAGAACAAGACGTCACCATAGACCATATGGACGTTGAACCGGCCATCACTAAACCGCCAAGTCCCATCAAGCCCGGTGAAGAAAAGGCTAATGATATCCTTATTACTGGGCTTGGTTATACAGTGCCGGGTCACCCCACTGCCTTATCCAAGCACATCGCAAAGGAAGAATTTGCTGATGTTGATAAAGGTAAGTGGAATGTTGATTTGGAAAGCTATGCTTAGTTTAGCGCCTAAGAAATTCACTCCGGTTACTTAAACCGCCTTCACATCAGTCGTGATTTTGAAGCCGACCTGGTCAAGCTGATGAAGGAGCGTTTTGAGGTAAACATTATCATCTTCTCGATATATATATAGTTGTAAGCCGCCAAATCTACTGGATATGATAAACTTGAATATGTTGTAGAATTTTAAACATTCTTGTTGAATTTGATATCCATGTCATAGCCTGTTAGAACCGCAGAATCAACAAGTAGCCCCCAAGGCCCGGCTTAAGCTATACAGCTAAAGCCGGGTCTTCAACACATAGCTTCTAATTTCACATATATAACTTGCCAAGGCCGGCTTAAACTAACAAGTTAAACCAGAACTTTCAAGTAGTAACAATCAAGTTTGCACATGTAACCCCAAGGGCCGGCTTAATCATCATGAATAAGCCGGGACTTACCACCATTACTGTGAATAAAATCCAGCTACACAGCCATCATGAGTCGGCTATAGTCATAGCAGCATAGTCGGGTCATCATAGAATTTGTTCATCAAAAAAGAGCAATATGCATTAGCCCCCAAGTGCCAAGTAAAATACTTGTATTGTGCTTGGGACTTCAGACAGGATGATCATAATACCCCTTATCTTTGTACTGTACAGGCTGAGCTTAATATGAAAGAAACCCAAGTCGCTGATCTTTGTCAAAACATCTCCGCTCAACAAGCTACAACATCAAAGGCTCAGATAGCTTTGAAAACTGCTTTGGAAGAAATGGAAAAGATGAAGGACTTTAAGTCTGACAGGAGCAGCTGGGACACTGAAAAGGCGGCTCTAGTCAAAAGAGCGAAAGAAGCTGAAGCTACCCTTAAATCGGTGACTGAAGAGCTGTCCGGCTTAAAACGCCAGATCAATAACATGACAGTTGCTATCTTCGGTAAATAACAATGTTTGTTGATCATTCCTCTATAACATATATCAATCCTTTGCCGGTTTACCAATCTTATTTTGCTGATACAGGCCCCAGAAGCTCCAACTTTGGTCAAGATATGTGCAAAAACTCAAAGCCATGTACACTTTGGTGGAACAGTTATATACTGGTGCCCAACGGATCAGATGTACCGCTTCTCATAAAAAGCAACCTCCTTCACTTATCAAAGAAGTATTGGAGAAACTGTTAGTGGTGCCACAGAGGCTTGATGACCAGAAGCTATCAGTGGCAAGAGCCGGCGCCATGACCGCCCTGAGCCGAGCAAAGGCCTGGCAAGCAGATCTTGATCCAGAAGAATTAGCCAGTGGTTGCCCAAGCGTTAAAGAAGACGCGACTACCTTCAGTGCTGCTGACTTTGCCCAAATAGCAAGATCAATGCGTCCATTAGCAAGTAAGCTGGCTGAAGAAACAGATCTGTCCCAATACCGGGCGGCTTATGATGCTGAAAACAAGAAGGTGAAGGCGCCGGTTCTTGAGGCCCATGAACTTATTCCGCCAATTCGTAAGCACGCCTATGCCCCTGATATCGACCCGTCGACACTTATTGATGATGAGGCAGTGTTCAAAGCTTTGACTGGAATCAATTGAGCCACCTCTGACTTCCAAACGATGGAGGAAGAAGAAGAAGAAGCAGCACAGGATGACCCGGAGGCCTCTACCCGCCAAGATTAGAAGTCTTAATTCATGATCCGGTTTACCAGCCATATCATTTGAATGTTGTGTGTCTCAAAAACACTTATTCTTTTGCGGCCACCTGATGCCTTGTAATAGGCTAGTTGAAAAAACCATGATCTGCCACGCCATCGTGCGTGTTTATTTGGATAACACTTCTGATCCGTTATGTGAAGATCTGCCATTGTGACAACCTGATTTTTGGCTCTTTGTTTTTCTTTTGTTTTTCTGAGGTTTTTGCTTGAGTTTCCTTTTTCCGTGGCTATGTGGTCTGGAAACTGAAGAAGATGCCCTCTTGTTTGCTTCCAGAGTGGCTTGTCATACCCAAATTCTTCCCAAGACCCTGTCATTTTCATCCTAGCCCAAATCCCAATATTCTTTTTATTGCTTTTCTATTAAAGGAATAACTCAATTTGCCCTAGGTTGTGAAGCAACCTATATTTCTACCACTCCTAAAATTCCCAAATAATTTTCATAAATTGTTTGGGTCATATCTTCATAAAAAATGGCAAAATATTTAATTTGCCATGTTCATAATCATGCTCAAATAATTCATTTCCTATTCTGTCCTGAATGGCAGAATGTGAAGCAAGTGCTATTTTCCTTTTCCCAATTGACCTCAAACTCCTTGGACACCTTTTCCTGTCCATATCATTGCCACATGCCAAAGTGAAACCTCATTTGCCTAGTAATTATTTAATTATGATTTTCCAAAGTTCCTGTCTGAGGGGAACTGGTTGTGAAGGAAGTACAAGCTAGGCATATCCAAATGAGTTGTCATTTTGCATGATCCCTCATATCATAGCCCTCCACCAAAGTAGAGCTATTTCATGCCTCCATGTGAGCTCACCTTCAATTCTTTGATTCTGTCCAAAATTTCAGATTGTGAAGCAAGTATATTTTATCTTGCTCCATTATGGCTGCCAATTTTTCTAGGCCTTCTGTTATCCATATAACCTACCTCCACCCATTTTGGGCATGATTCATCAAGCCATTATTCCTCTAGAATTTTTGCAAGTTTCTGGTCAGTGGAAATGTTTGTGAAGGAAGTACCATTTTGGTTTACCCAATTGGCATGAACCTTTGCAGCATCTTCATATGGCCAAATAAGCCTGCCTTGCCAAATTTCAGCTCAAGTGGCTTCTCCATTTGAGAGCATCATCATGATCTTCATTCTGGACCAGATTACTTAGTTGTAAAGCAATTATATTAATTAGTGGTCCAATTCTTCTCAAAATTACCAGGATGCAAGTCCTTCTTACCCTCACCCTCCCAGACAACTCCATTTGACCCAATCACTTCCCTGTTGAGCAGCAATACACGATCAAGTTTACCGCAGTAAACTTCAGAGGTTAATTACCTTTTAACCGGAGATCTTTTCACCGAAATACCACCACAGTTACAACCTACTTTGGAAGGACTATCTGCTAGACAACAATTTGGGTGCTGTTGAGCATTGAATGCCCTCGTTCACATGGTGACCACGATAATGGCGTGCCTGTGCGCGCGCTCTGTGCGCAGTGGCCGCGTCCAGAGCGCCATTTCTGCTTCGTCCGCTTTCCTCTCGTCGTCTTAGCACGCGTGAGTATGTCCATTGTCTTCCTCTCGTCGTCGCCGATCACCTGGACCCCTCTCCCCCTCCGTCCACTTGCTCACCGACGCAAACCGCCGCGTGACCATGGGCGAACAGTGGCCCTTTGGTTCTGTTCATCGTCATCTTCTTCCTCCCCGTGCTCCGTTGGCCGCCTCTGCCCCGTGGGCTCCTCCCTGCGTATCCCCGTCGCCTTCCCGACGAGCCCATGCGTGTGCACACGCGTTCGCGGCGCCGGCCGCGTGTCTGCGGCGACGCCAGCGCGGCACGTCCTCGCCCCGCCTATATATAGGCCTTCCCCAGGCCCTTTGAGCACAAAATCGGCCTCCCCTCACTCCCAGCTCCCTCCCCAGCCTCTCGTTCGAGCTCGAAGAGCTCCCGAGCCCCCCAATGGCCGCCATGGCCGCCGTCTCTGTCTTCCACAATTTCGGCAATGGCAAGCCGTTCCCCCTCTCCTTCCACCACGAGAGCCATCCACCACCACCCCAGAACCTTCCCCGCTCTCCTCCTTGCCCTCCGGTGGCCTCTCGCCGTGCTTCCCATCTCTGACCGAAGCTCTAGTCCGCCGCGGTCGAGGCCTTGCTTCGTCCCGCGCTCGCCAGCACGCGTGAGGAACCCAGGCGGATGCGCCTCCCCGAGCTGGTCACTCCGGTGGCCGGGGCGCCACCTGAGGTGGACCGAGCCGCCGGAACGGCCGTCGGCGTCGAGCCTCTGCTCTACTCCGTCGGGCGAGCGAGGAGTTGAAGACGACGACCGCGCCCGTCGACCCCACCTGCCCGCGGGGCCCACCCGGAAGCCGCTCTGGGCATTGACCCCGGGCACTGATGTGGATAAGTGGCCACGTATTTCATGAAATATGTTTTCACCTAATCGAAAGCGTAGTTTCCCTCTGCTTCAGCTCAGAGTACGTTTTCGTTATTCTGAAAGCATATTCCTCTCTGTTTCAGCCCAAACTACGTTTTCTTAGTCAGAAAGCGTATTTCTAATTTTACGCCTCTGTCTTATCCACTTAGGGACTTGCTGGTGATGATATTTTTGCAGAAAAGTCCCTGAACTTCAACCCTTCATATCTTTTTAACCACAACTCTGTATGAGGTGATTCCAAAGCCCACGTCTTCGTTTCGTCGAGCCCGTTGTATTGGGTTCAGTGTCACTATGGTTTGACACTGTGAAAATGACCTTTTTGCCCTTGCACGTAAACAGCCCCTCCGAGAGAGAACTGTTTCCGGCAAATCTTTCCGCGGCTTCACCGCACTTCTCCCCGGAGTATTCTTCATCCCTAAGCAAGCTACAATACCCACTTGCATGATAGACATGCAGTAGCCATGGTTTTCAACTTGAATATTTATTAAATGATTGCTTGTTTAAAATATGGTTATCGTTGTTTCAGTAGTGCTTCTGTGTTAGTGCTTACTTACTTGCTATGTGGTTATGCACCTGGTTATCATGCCCTGCTAGTTGCTAGTATTACTTTCATATTGCCATGCTTGATAGTAGTACATGATGGGTTGGTCATGTTCTTCGGTGCATGACTAATGTCAGTTACCGAGTACTGTTAATATGCATTGTTCCTTTACTGCTAGTTGCTAGTATTCTTTATGCTTATGCTTGCTAGTAGTATATGTTGATAGTGGTGATGGTCTTCGGTGCATGACTGCCGTCTATCCCGAGTACCGTTGTTATGCATGTTCCGTTGCATCCAGTTGGTTAAATGATTGCATGGTAGCTTTATTGATATGTCTTGCATGATATTTATTGTTGATGCTAATGGTCATGCTAGGTTTCAATGAGTAGTATGTACTTATGAGGTTCATGCTAGTCAGTATGCCATGTTTAGTTGGATATAATTCATTGTTGATATGGTGGATGGTTATGTGGTTCTATCATGATTATGTTGATATCATGCTCATGCATTGTAATTGCATCATGTTATTTTATCATGGCTCAGCATTTTGCATTCAAGTTTAACCAGATTAAATTGAACTTGAACAACTGTTGGCTGAGTCATGGTGCCACCATATCGAAACTGACCAGTGCAACCACGCTCACCTTCGTGGGAAGGTCCTAACTGGGTCTATTGTCGTGACTCTCGCCGGTGCCTCCCACTAGGGAAGGTTATGGGCGTGCTTACCCTGATCAGGTAGGCGGACATAACCTTGTGTGCCCGTTGTTTTTGTTTTTATGGATCCGGTCCCCGTGAGGGACGTTTTGCCACGACGGTGGCCGTTGGTGCCTTTGGTAGGCACGGGGCCACCCAGGACTTAGCCCAAAGGGGAGTTGGTCGGAGTGGCCGGGAGGTGTCATGGAATTAGATCGGTTTTGTCGGAACGCTTTGGTCCACCCGAATAGGAGTGCGAGGCCAGGGTTCCGTGGTGTGGGTACAGTGTGCTACCTCTGCAGAGTGTATATTAAACCTATCGATAGGGCCCAGTTCGTGTCGGTCCCACCATGAGTCAACCATATTAATAATAACTTGATTAATGACAACCCCGGTTCGATGATGAGATAAGTTGGTTGTGATCACCGGAAAGATCACCGTTTGAGACCAAGTGATGGTCATGGTTGTGATCGCCGGAAAGATCACCGTGGTATCAAGGATACCGAGTTGTTGGATATTCGTGATGTTGTGCGAGAATCATGGGTAAAGATCAAGCTCCTTGTGGTCATTTAATGATTACTACGGTATTGTTTATACCAAGCTTGATTTGATCCTGAGATGATCGTGTAATGTCCGAGGTTGGTAAGTGATGCATGTGATGGTTACGAGGTAACCCGAGCAGAATAAATAGTCCATGTAGTGTCATCATGTTGCATGCTAGTAGCAACAGATCTATATGTTCATGCCATGCTCATTTTGTTCTACCTGTATCATGTTCATGTTGTTCATGACATGCTCATGATGTTCTACATGTATCATGTTCATGTTGTTCATGCCATGCTCATGTTGTTCTACCTGTATCACGTCCATATTGTTCATGCCATGTTATTTTGATGATCTCATGATAATCCCTGCTTAACCTGTAATTGCCATGTTGTTGTTTGTCTTGAATGCTTATGGTTAATTGTGAGCTTGCAAGTACATTCAATGTACTGATCTGGCGTGTCATACCAGCTTGCAGGTCGTGCCTGGATTGCTTGCTTGTTTGGTGTTGTTCCTGTGTTCGCGAGCTAGGATAAGCGTTCCAGCCAGAGTACCTGCGGAGTGGAGTTCACCACCATCGTTGTTGTTCCGCTGCCAGTAGTTTTTCCGCTACTTCGAGATGTTCTGCTGCTTGCATAGAGCAACTGAGGATGGCGTAGTGTCGCCATGCCGATGTTATTCATTGTAATATCGGAGACCTTGTAATCATATTCGTGTAGTAATAGTAAGCTGATTTGTTCTATGCTAAGCAGTGCCGTATTCCAGAAGACTTCTCCTCGATCTCTGGGCTGGAATACGGGGCGTTCCGGTTTTCTCTGAGCCGGGGTGCCACAACCATTTATGCTTATAATGTCATCAATTATGCAGACCATGCTTATCACTCTTCCTGCACATAAACAGATAACAGGTACCCTGGCGGTTTACCTCAGGGCGGGTCATAATGCCCCATTTAAAATCCACTAGTGAGTGAATAGTCCATAACCAGGGCGGTTTTATCAAAACCTTGTATAATAACAAAATAAATATCATACCTATGATATTTGTTCATACTATCGACTTCCCATGCATCATGCAGTAAGGGTAACAACCCAAAGACTTAGAGCACAGCGCCCTATACAATTTATTCATGCTGCCGGCTTACAACGCCATGTGCATCAAGGGTAACATCCCAAAGCTTAGAGCACAGAACTCCAAGCACATAATCATCACACTGGCGACATAAAGTCCAAAGCCAGGCCGGGTTAACAAAACTCTGGATAGATTCATATATGAATCATGAGGCAACATGGCCCTAATCAATTTTTCACCATATATCAACATGTCACAAAAGATGAACCTCAAAAAATGTTCGAAGCAAAATATAACTCAGAAAAAACAAGGCGTTCATAGGCTGCCAAGCCTCAATGCCAAGTGCTATTCAAGGGCCGCACAGCCAGTGAGTTAAACCTTAATTCAAACCCGTAAGCTAGACCTCACATGACCAATCACCATTTTAACTTTGACAAATTCAGGGTCTTTATAAGATTGATTGTCAAGAGTACAATGAGTCATTCTAGGATTACCTGTCGAAGTGGCAGGAAAACAAAGGCAGGATAACCCAGATTTTTGGTGAATACGCCCGGTGTCCAAGCCTATTACAAGGGACAACAAAGCTCTGTTCATTAACAAGGAGGCCCCAAGTAATATTTCAGTCCTGACGTATAAGCCAAATCAGTAGGGTACTCATAGCTATGCTCAATGAGCAGGAAGCCCCCAGTATTTTGCAATTAAGGCATACAAGCTGGATCAATAGGGTAATCATAGCTATGCTCAATGAGAAGGAAGCCCCCAAGTGATCTTATGAAGAGACAATAAGGACTCAGATTCTCAGAAATGAAACGATAGAGGCCCTGAAATATCAGGGATGCCGGCCTTATTATACTAGTCATAAATATATACATTGGTAGAAATATGTACATCACAAGAGCCGGTGGCTCAGGTGTAATAAGGCCGAAGATGAGCAATATTCCACGGACGGCGTGTCTCCTCCTCCGACGTGCGTGAGTCCTTGTGGTCTCGAACATCGATAAGGTAGTATGACCCGTTGTTCAGATTTTTGCTGACCACAAAGGGCCCTTCCCAAGGTGGGGATAGCTTGTGCATGTCAGTTTGATTTTGGATGAGCCAAAGCACCAAATTTCCTTCTTGAAAGGTCCTGGTTTTAACCCGACGGCTATCATAACGACGTAGATCTTGCTAGTAAATCACCGAACGAGTCACCGCAAGGTCACGCTCCTCATCCAACAGGTCAATAGCATCCTAACGTGCTTTTTCATTGTTAGCTTCAACATAAGCCGCCACACAGGGCGAGTCGTGACGGATGTCACTAGGGAGAACCGCCTCTGCTCCGTAAACCATGAAGAAAGGCGGGTAACCCGTAGATCTGTTGGGGGTAGTATTGATACTCCATAGCATTGAAGGCAACTCCTCCACCCGACAACCCGGTGTCCTCTGCAAAGGGACCATAAGCCCAGGCTTTATGCCTCTCAAAATTTCTTGATTGGCTCTTTCAGCTTGGCCATTGGACTGGGGGTGAACGACTGATGACACATCAAGACGAATATGTTCTCGTTGATAGAATTCTTTCATAGAACCTTTAGACAAATTAGTGCCATTATCAGTTATAATGCTGTGAGGGTATCCAGAATGGAAAATCACCTTTTTGATGAACTGAACCGCCATCGCCATGTCACAGTTACTGACCGGCTCTGCCTCAACCCACTATGTAAATTTGTCAACCGCCACCAAGAGATGAGTCTATTCATCCTTGGATCTTTTAAAAGGTCCCACCATATCCAGCCCCCATACTGCAAACGGCCAAGTAATTGGAATCATCCTCAATTATTGAGCCGGCACATGAGCTTGTCTTGATTTTTTGACAAACATCACATTTACTGACCAAATCGTCGGCATCAGCATGAGCCGTTAGCCAATAAAACCCATGACAAAAAGCCTTGGCCACGAGAGACTTGGAGCCGACATGATGACCACAATATCCTTCATGAATCTCTCGTAGAATCTCCCGGCCCTCCTCAAGAGAAACACAACGTTGAAACACCCCCATGACACTGCATCGGTGCAACTCTCCATTGACAATAGTCATTGACTTAGACCACCGGGTTATCTGCCTGGCCAAAGTTTCATCTTCAGGTAACTCGCCCCGGGTCATATAAGCCAAGTATGGAACTGTCCAATTAGGAATAGCATGAAGAGCTGCCACCAATTAAGCCTCCGGGTCAGGAACAACAAGATCTTCCTCCGTAGGCAATTTAACTGAGGGGTTATGCAGAATATCAAGGAAAACATTAGGTGGCACCGGCTTACGCTGAGACCCTAGCCGGCTTAAAGCATCAGTAGCCTCATTTTTCCTGCGATCAACATGTTCCACTTGATAACCTTTAAAATGGCCAGGAATAGCATCAACCTCTCGGCGGTAAGCCGCCATGAGTGGATCTTTAGAATCCCAAGTGCCTGAAACTTGCTGAGCCACCAAATCCGAGTCGCCAAAACACCTCACCCAGCTTAGATTCACCTCTTTAGCCATCCGAAGACCATGGAGCAAGGCCTCATACTCCATTGCATTGTTAGTACAAGGGAACATCAACCTCAAAACACAACAAAATTTATCACCTCGTGGGGAAGTCAAGATAACTCCAGCCCCCGAGCCTTCCAACCGCCTGGATCCATCAAAGTGAATAGTCCAATATGTGCTATCTGGCTTCTCCTCAGGCATCTGCAGCTCAGTCCAGTCATTAATAAAATCCACAAGTGCTTGAGACTTGATAGCTGTCTGAGGCATATACTTCAAACCATGGGGCCCAAGCTCAATGGGCCATTTAGCGACCTGACCTGTGGCTTCTCTGTTTTGAATAATATCCCCCAAGGGAGCAGAGCTGACCACAGTGATGGGATGACCAAAGAAATACTGCTTCAATTTATGACTAGCCATGAACACCCCATAAACCAGCTTTTGCCAATGTGGGTATCTCTACTTGGATTCAATGAGTACATCACTGATATAATTAACCGGCCACGGAACCGGATACTCCTTGCCTGATTCCTTTCTTTCCACAACAATTGCCACACTGACGGCTCGGCTATTAGCAGCCACATATAACAACAAGGGATCCTTATCAATGGGAGCAGCAAGGATTGGTGGCTCAGCTAACTATTTTTCCAAGGCCTCAAACGCCTGATCAGCAGCATCACTCTAGACAAAGTGATCTGTTTTCTTCATCATCTGATATAGAGGGACAGCCTTCTCGCCCAACCGGCTTATGAATTGGCTTAAGGCCGCAATACGACATGCTAGGCGCTGGACATCATTAATACACGTCGGCTTAGCTAAAGAAGCGATAGCCTTGATTTTCTCCAGATTAGCTTCAATGCCCCTTTCAGAAACCAAAAAACCCAAGAGTTTGCCTGCTAGCACACCAAAGACACACATGGTCGGGTTAAGCATCATTTTGTAGACCCGGAGATTGTCAAAGGTCTCTTTCAAATCATCTATCAAAGTCTCCTTCCTCCTGGATTTCACAAAAATATCATCTACATAAGCATGAACATTACGTCCAATCTAGTCATGGAGGCAATTCTAGACACACTACTGATAGGTCGCCTGGGCACTCTTGAGCCCAAAAGGCATAGACACATAACAGAAAGCTCCAAAGGGGGTGATGAAAGCCGTCGTCTCCTGGTCCTTAACTGCCATCTTGATCCGATGATAACCAGAGTAAGCATCTAAAAAACTCAAACGCTCACAACCCTCCATAGCATCAGTGATCTGATCAATACGAGGGAGAGCAAAAGGATACCCCGGACAGGCTTTGTTAAGGTCTGTGTAATCCACACACATCTGCCAAGTGCCATTCTTCTTAAGCACCAGCACTGGGTTAGCCAACCACTCATGATGAAAAACTAATGATAAACCTCGCCGCCAAGAGCCAGGCCACTTCTTCACCAATGGCCTTGCACCTCTCTTCATTAAAACGATGAAGGAATTGCTTGAACGGTTTAAACTTTGGATCAACATTAAGAGTGTGCTCAGCGAGTTCCGTCGGTACACCTGGCGTGTCAGAAGGTTTCCATGCAAAGATGTCCCGGTTCTGACGGATGAACTCGATGAGCGAGGTTTCCTATTTTGGATCCATATTAGCACTGATACTGAACTGCTTGAGTCCCAGAAACAAAATCAACCAACTTAGTGTCATCTGCCGACTTAAATTTCAAAAGAGGGTCATGCTCTGTGGTTGGCTTCTTCAAAGGTGTCATATCTACCAGGTCAACATTACCTTTGTAAAACTTTAACTCCTCCGTTGCACAGCAGTCTCGGCATAAGCAGCACCGCCCTCTTCACACTCCAAAGCTATCTTCCTGTTGCCATGTATAGTGATGGTACCCTTATGACCCGGCATCTTAAGCTGCAGATAAACATAACAAGGCCGCGCCATAAATTTAACATAAGCCGGTCGTCCAAACAGGGCGTGGTAAGGGCTTCTGATCTTGACCACTTCAAAAGCCAGTGTCTCAGCTCTGAAATCTTTATCATGTCCAAAGGCCACTTCTAAAGCTATCTTACCCATCGGATACGCCGACTTACCGGGCACCACTCCACGAAAAACAGTAGAGGACGGCTTAAGATCCTTATCAGTTAAATTCATACGGCATAAAGTATCATAATAAAGGGTATTGATGCTGCTGCCTCCATCCATGAGCACTTTAGTGAACTTAACCTCCAACCTGAGGCGCAACCACCAAGGCCAAGTGACCCGGATTGTCAACCCGGGGCGGGTGATCCTCACGGCTCCACACAATAGCATGTTCGGACCATCGCAAGTATCGAGGGATTGCCGGCTCAACCGTGTTGACCGCCCTCTTATGAACCTTCTAGTCCCGTTTACACAAACTTGTGGTAAATACATGATACTAACCACTATTCAATTGCTTTGGATTACTCTAATAACCAGACTATTGCTGCTGATTCCCTTGCCTAGATTGTTGATTGAAACCGCCTTGATTGCCTTGGCCCTGGAAACCAGAGTTTGAGCCGCCACCACCAAAGACAGGCCCGTGAGAGCCGGATCCTGAGCCGCCATTCGGGCCATGATTATTCTGGAAAAAATTGGAATTCCTATACTCCCTCATGATGAAGCAATCTTTCCATAGATGATTGGCCGGCTTCTCTTGCGTACCATGCTTTGGACAAGGCTGATTCATCATCGCCTCAATGTTAAACTTTGGCCCTCCAAGCCGGGGTGGCTTGCCCTTACGATGCTGATTATTATTCTGCGTATTGGTGTTGTCCACAAAGTCTAAACCGCCATCAGCTTTGCGCTTACCGTTGCCACTTTGACCTGTCATATTATGCTGCTGCCCCTTTGTATTGCCGCTCTTCTTCCCCTTACCAGCCTTCTCCTCATCAGAGTCAGGATCTTTGGTACTATCAGAGTCGCATATTTGACAAGAGCCGCGATGAGCTTCCCCATGTCATTGCAGTAGCGTTTAAGCCGCCCCAGTTTCTACTTAAGGGGGAGGAAACGACAATTCTTCTCCAACATCAGGACTGCTGAACCGGCGTTAATACTGTCTGATGAGTGTATAACGTCTGAGACCCGGTGCACCCAATTGGTTGTCGACTCGCCCTCACCTTGGTCACAAGAGTCTAAATCCAGAATCGACATAGGTTGCTTGCATGTGTCTTTAAATTTTTGGACAAAACGCATTTTCAGCTCCGCTCATGACCTAATGTAGTTAGTGAGCAGCCCTTTCAACCAAGTATGAGCTAGCCCATCTAACATCATGGTGAAATACTTAGCGCATGCAGCATCGCTAACATCCAACATCTCCATAGCCATCTCATAGCTCTCAATCCAAGCCTCTGGGGGCTGGTCTGCTGTGTAATTAGGCACCTTACAAGGGCCCTTGAAATCCTTAGGCAAACGTTCATTGCGCAGAGCCGGCACTAAACATGGCACACCCAGGGTTCTAGAGGTCACTCTTGCCTCCACCGATGCTGATGGATAAACCAGAGATTGATGTTGAGCCGCCAGCGCAGCCTCCCGCCTCGCCCTTCCCTGATCCACCAAATCTGAGCATCGACACCATCGCACATCGGGTCATGCCTACAAGGTTGGTTACGGTGTTGCTCACTGCTTGAAACCGCTGGCGAGTCCATATGTCTACTATAACTCCGGCTTGGACAAGGGGTGGAGTGAATTCGTTCACAGCTATATGAATAAGCCTCCTATTGAGCCAATGCTATTTGAAGAAGTTCTTTGGCCCTCCGCGTCTCTATCGCAGCCGGAGATTCACCTTCCACCGGGAGAGCCACCAATCTTGTTGCTACAACAATCATATTATCCAGAGGGTTAGAATAATGACCCGGTGGTGTCGAAACATGCTGAGGCGGAGCCATATCCAGGCGAGGCGGATCCACAACACGCGGCTGAACCGGCGCTCCGGTCACGGGCGTCTCAACTGCCCGGTTCACTACGGGCGGGTCACTGGTGCCTGCCCCAGGTGTGCTGAAAAGGTTCCTCGCATCATACTCTGGAGGTAAACGACTCTGGTGCCTTCTTCTCATGATGGCATTTGAAGCATTTTGATCCAAGGTAAGCCAGAAAGATTCTACATGAATCCATTGCGCCTGAGAGTCCAAAGCGGCTTGCTCTATGGCTATCCTAGCGTTCTCAGCCACTAGCTCTTCCTTGGCTTGAGCTATCTCATCTCGTAGCCTCGCAACATCCACTTTATGCTGCTCTTGAGTGTCTGGGGTTACCTCCGTCCCCATCAACTTTGCCAAAGCATCCAATAGTTCGGTCAGAACCTGAACGGGCGGGCACGCAGAGCCGCTAGCCCTGGCCGTCGCCGCAGTCGTTGAGTTGGAGGTCATAGATGCGGCGGTTGTCGAACCGAGCACCGACTGTGTACCGGCCATGAAGATTGCAATCCTATTCGATGGCTCATAGGGGTTCGGAATACTGTCGCCATCGGAACAACCCCCAAGCCATCCGTCTTGCAGTTGATACATTTGATTGGTCTCACCGGTTGACGACTCACTGTCAGAGCGGATGGCCGTCTCACCACCAGACACGGATCCTTCCTCAAACCCCTCCCCATGGATGAAACCGACAAAGGCATGCTTTACAGCGGCTTGAACCTTGGCGGGTCGTGCAAGCTGAGTCGTCTCGATGATGTTGGTGCAGGTGTCCGACTCAGGGCCTGACTCGCCGATCTTGCCGATGAAGACGTGGATTCTGCTGAAGGGGACCCGGTACACGTACTCAATTGAGCTGGCCTCGGGGCCCCTGTCGGCGTTTTGGGAACGGGGGTCCCCAGACTTGCCTGCCTGCGCCCCGCGGCGTGGCTCAAAGGGGGGCCCAGCACGGCCCATCTTCACCAACACAGACCCAAGACCCTCGCGAGGGGCCAAGCCTCGCGGGGCGGACGACGCGGAGCTTCCTCAGGCACGGACTCATCAGGCTGGCTCGCCAGGAGGCGGAGAGATCAAGGCGGGGTACCTCACGAGGTGCCCGTGACGCAAGCCATGACGACCAAGGGCGCCAGGCGGGTGCCAGCCCGCGCAGTGTCCTCCTTTCCTCTTTGGTGCAAAGGGAGCAAGCGCAGCCACGGAGTACCGAGGCATCATGCAAAGATTGCCATTTCGGTGGAACGAGACCAAGGCCAGCAGGACTGCAAGACGGAGGTCATCGTGGAGCCCAAGACGGCGTCACCACCAAAGCTTTGTGCAGGCAAAGACTACTTTTGTCAGGATAGCTGGTACTAGCTGTCCCCCTTCAAATTAGCCCGCCATTGTTGGCTCCCTTCCCGCTCGATATTTGGGAAGAGGACCAGGGCCTCTATAAATAGGACCAGCCACCCACAGGGGAGAAAGGAGAGAGAGGTAGAGGGAGATCGAGATAAACAATCGAGAAGAGAGAAAGAGAGAAGGGTGACTGGACTCCTCCCAGCAGTTCATCGCCCCAGCCAAGAACAGACCCTCGCGAGGCTGTTCTTCCTTGTATTGTTCATCATCATCAGCCCGAGAGGCAATCCACCACACCACACACTGGAGTAGGGTATTACACCACAACGGTGGCCCGAACCAGTATAAACCCTGTGTCTATCGTGTTGTTCTTTCCATAGCTTAGATCTTAGCGAGGCGGAGGGGTGCAGGTAGGTAGGAGGCGAAATCTCCGCGCGCACCCCAGTGTTCGAACCTCAAGGGTCTGCCGGAACCCGAAATCCGACATTTGGCGCACTAGGTAGGGGTGCGCCGGAATTCGTCTTCCACCACCCCGTTCTCCTCCGACCATCGCGCCCATGTCTGACGCTCGTCGGGCCCGCGCCGAGCACCGGGCCACTCTCGCTTCCCGCATCGCCCAGACGGCTCCTGTTGGCGGGCGTCCTCGCCGTTCCCCGTCACCTGTCGTCAACACCGCCACCGGCCCGGCGGGGGACGAGCAGCAAGCATCGTCTCAGCATCCGTCCGTGCGGCAAGACGGCCGCACCGCTACTCCCTCGCTCACCCCAGCTGGTTCTTCGTCCCGCGCGCTCCGCGCACCCATGGAGGCTCGAGCTGCGCTCATCGCGGCAAACGAGCTCCTGTGCTACCGTCCCGTCGACGACGTCTACGAAGAATGGCTCGACCGCGTCGCCGAGCTCGTCCGCGCCGCAGGGGGCTCTCCTGCACCGTCCGTTCCGCTGCACCGCACCCCGCCCCGCGCGGGCGACGAAGCTCCGGCGGCGCCTCGGCCGCCTCCTCCTCAGGAAGGCGCCATGGCTCCAAGGCGCGTGGTCCCTGGGCAGAACCCGCTCCGTCAGGTGCCAGCGCGGCAAGAGCAGAGCTGCCAGGAAGTCCCTCGCCCGCAAGAAGCTGCCCGGGTGCTCCTTGCTCCAATACGTCGCGACCATGCTCCCGCTCCCACACATCAAGACCCCGTGCTGCTCCCAGCTGCAGCGCGTGGGGACACGCAAGACCAAGCTCTCCGTCACCCAAGGCCTCCCGTGGCCACAGCAGGCTGCCGTGGCTTCACCACCGAGCTACGCAGCGTCGCGTGGCCCGACAAGTTCATGCCGGACCTGCCTCCTCGTTACGACGGCACGGCTGACCCTACGGAGTTCCTCCAGCTCTATGAGCTGGGCATCGAAGCTGCCAACGGAGACGAGAAGGTCATGGCGAACTGGTTTCCCATGGCGCTCAAGGACGGGGCCCGCACCTGGCTCTTGAACCTGGCTCCAGGCACGATCTCCTCCTGGGACAAGATGCGCACCCGCTTCATCGCCAACTTCCAAGGTACTCGTGACCGGCCACCCGCCGTGAGCGACATGCGCCGCATCAAGCAACAACCCGGGGAGATCCTGCAGAAGTACATCCAGCGCTTCAACAACGCACGCCTCAAGATTCCCAAGGTGACTGAGGAGGCCATCATCTCAGCCTTCTCCGACGGTGTGCGTGATGTCAAGATGAAGGAGGAGCTGGCGATGCATGAAGACCTATGCACTTCCTTGGAGCTGTTCAACTTGGCAACCAAGTGCGCCAGGGCTGAGGAAGGGCGTCTCTCCCTCCTCGAGCTGCCTGCCGCAGACCCAGAAGAGAAGAAGCCCAAGGCCAAGGATGTGAAGCGCAAGGGGGCTGCCGTGCTCGCGGCAGAACCAGACACCAAGCGGGGCAGAGATCAGCCCGAACCTTCCAAGGGCAGTCGGTACTGTGTGTACCACGACCTCCACACCCACAACACCAACGAATGTCAAGAGCTTTGAGCTGTGCGAGAAGGAAGGATCGGCCGTCGCCCCGACCGCGGTGACCGGGGCTACGGTCGAGGAGGAGGAAGGAACGCAGGACGCTGGGAAGACCGTGGCCCGCGCCAAGGGTGGCGTGATCAACCTCGCGAGGATCGCTGGCAAGACCCGCCTCGCGAGGAAGACTGGAGGGACCAGCCTCGCGAGGATCGCTCGCAAGGCAACGCGAGCCTCCCTCCGGCTGCCGCCGCAGCCAAGGAGAAATGAGGACCGCCACTAGGACGAGGGGGCTGGGGGCTTCCAGGAGCCGTGCGCGATCGCCTGCATCCTGGGCGGGGCTCAAGCCCCAGCCTCTCAACGCATCTTCAAGCAGTTCGCCCGTGAAGTGAATGCAGTCCTCCCCAGGCTCGAAGCCACGCGCCCTCTCAGGTGGTCGGCGTGCGCCATCACGTTCAGCTCAGCAGATCAGCTCAAGTGTGCAGCTACAGCCAGAGTCCTCCCGATGCTTTGTTCCCCAATCATCAGCAACGTGGTGGTCACCAGGACCCTCATCGATGGCGGGGCAGGGCTCAACGTCCTGTCCGTGGAAACATTCAACAATCTCCAAGTGCCCTACAGCCAGCTTCAGCCAACCAAGCCATTCTCCGGAATCACCGACGGCTCCACGGTCCCGATTGGGCAGGTCCGCCTCCCTGTCACCTTCGGGGCATGCGACAACTACCGCACCGAGCTAATTGACTTCGACGTCGCTCACATTCGCCTGCCATACAACGCCATCCTTGGGTACCGAGCGCTGGCCAAGTTCATGGCCGTAACTCACCACGGCTACAACGTCCTCAAGATGCCAGGAAGTGGCGGAGTCATCACGGTGCCCTGTGAAGAGAAGGACGCGGTGTGTTCCCTGGAACGAGCCTTTCAGACCTCGTCACTGGAAGACCCAGATCGCGGAAGCAGGAGGCTTCCCGAGACCGCCCCCAAGAAGAAGAAGACATCGTCCAGCCCGGCCCCTCAGGAGGCAGGTCCCGCTAGGCCCGTGCCTGCCCAGGGGGAACCTCCTTCCATCGCATAGGAAAGATTGCCCGGCGCCCTCCTCAGGCAGGGCTCGGGGGCTCTCCCCTGGAGGGCCATCGACCTAGCTAGGGTCACGAGGGAGACACTTGGGCACCACATGGAGGCGTGTCTCGAAGCACATTTCCCTCAAGAAGGAGCAAGGCAAGGAGAGTCGGACCCTCAGGAGTTCGTCAGCAAGGCCATTCAGGAGCTACAGGAGTCAAGAGTCATGAAAGGCGGCCGCCGCCTACCAGCAGTGGCTCCCCATCCAGGCGAGGATGGTGGGCTATGCGTCTGCATCGACATACCAGGGCTCAACCGAGTCGCCTCTCTGGAGCGCCTCTGGCCCTCGCGAGTGGGGCGCTGCGATGGTCCACCCCACAGCTACGTTCGCATGCCTTACGGCTTGCCGAACGCGGCTGCCACGTACCAGCGCCTCATGAGGGGCATCACGGAGGCACAAGAGGCCAGGCGTTCCGCAGCCCTGGCGGAGATGGAGATGGTCCGCGAGGAGCCGCCAGCGCCTCCGGAGCCTCCCAAGGCCCCTGGGCCTGGGGGCTCGTGAGGATCGGCTTCCGTAGCCCACCGAGTCTGCTACACCAACACCCCTTCGTCCTCAACGTCATCAGGTGACATCTTTCAAGTTTCACTTCCAGCTGGGAGCGCCCCCCAGGGCTGCATTATTCCCAGGCCGCGTGGGTCCGTCCCTGCAGCGTGTATCCCTTTTATTTCATGTTGTTAGCTTACCTTGTTGGGGGCGCCCCTCGGGCTACATGATCCCCAAGTCGCTCGGGCCAGACCGAGCGGCATGTACCCCTTTTGCGTTTATTTCCGGCTATGCGTTCAACCCACCATGCTTGATTATTTGATGCCTGTCCACGGCACCTCTTCTTCTCCATGCCGACCACTTGCACGTTGAAGGGGGGGTACCTGAGCATCGCGACTCAGGGCTCTTACTGGCTCTCCAGCCCTCACCCTCTGGCCATGTCCACGACATCGCGACCTGGCATACCAGCGACGGCTGAGACCATCTCGAGGGCCGGAACCCGAGGACGTAGAGTGTCGGCATCTAACCAAATTTGCAGGGACACATCACAAGATAAGGCCCAGTGCCAGGCGCAACCCGCCTAGAGGTAGGGCCCCGTGAGTCCCGCGCTGGCTCACGGGTGCCTAGATACACCTCGCCAGGCCCTACCGTGCCAGCCACGTGTCAGGGCGGGGCTGTACACGCCCCGGGGGCTCCTCCTGGAGGAGGGCCCCCTCCCACGTACCAGTGGAAGCACCATGCTCCGTGCTGGCTGACGACACTGCCGAGGAGCGGCTATGCCCGTACACATACGGAAGCGCTATGCTCCGCGCTGGTGATAAACAACTGAGGGTGGCCCCTGGGCCGCATCAACCTCAGGGAGCCCAGATCTCAGTGTCTAGCCTCATCGTAACGCCTCCCCTCGGGAGTGCCGCGCGAGGGGGCTGGGCACGGGGGCTGCGCCTGGGTCACGCCCAGACGCACGCCGCCCAGCCAGCCCCCCCGGGCCTGGTTCGTCACGCGTCTCTCCCCGAGCGGAGCCAAGGTACGAAGGCCGTTTGAGCGTCAAGGGGGACTCCTGAGCATCGCGACTCAGGAGCCTAACTGGTCACGTAGCCCCTCACTCCTTAGTTCCGAAAGGCTAACGGCGGTTGAGGTATGCGCGTGGCCGGGCTCTGCAGACGTAGAACGGTAGATCCACCCACATCACACCTCCCTACTTGCTGTTCGTGCGCCAAGGGGGACTCCTGAGCATCGCAACTCAGGAGCCTAGCTTGTCACATAGCCCCTCACTCCTTGGCCCCGTCCTGGTTTCTGGTCGGGACTAACGCTGGGTGAGGTATGCGCGGGGCCGGGCTCTGCCGGCGTAGAATGTAAGCAAGTAGGAAGGAAAAGCGCAAATTTCAAGGAATTCAAAAGCAAATATTACAGTCCACACTGTCATCTCAATGCCAAACGCAAGTTTAAATGCCTCCCCGAGGCATGATACATGTGCAGGAATTAAAGGCAGGACAAGAGCCACAACGGAGTCACTTGTCGGCGGTGGAGCAGCGCGGTGTGGGTTCGCCTCATGGAGCAGTGGGGTCGGCAGCGCCTTGCTTCGGCTTGGTGCTGAAGGCCCGGAACTTCCCCAGCAGAGCCTCCGCGCGACCCTTCATGGCCTCGGCAGCGGCAGCGGCACGCTCGCCGCTTACTGGCTCCAGCAGGCTGTCGAGGTTGATGCCGGGATCGCGAAGGTAGATGTGGGTGAGGACCCGCGTCAGTGCTGCAGAAGACAGGACACGCGCCTCGGCCTCGGCCGTGGGGCCAAGACCAAGGGCGACATATTCAAGAGCACGAACCAGGAAGGGAAGCAGCTTGGCGGGGCCATCCTCGGCGCCAGCCAGCTGGCTCTCCAGGCTGCTGTCGTAAAGCGTCCTCAGCGAGGAGCGATCCTTCGGCTCCATCTCCATGAAGGCCACGCGGTCCTCGGCAAGAACCAGGGCCTTGTCGTCCAGATCGGCCTTCCTCGCCCCCAACTCCTGCTCCAGCGCGCCTAGGCGATCGCGGCGCTTCCTGAGCTTGACCTCCCTCTCCTTGACGGTCGCCTCGCGAGCCTTCACGCCTTCTTCCTGCTCCTGGCGAAGGCGGACCTCTTTCGCGAGCTGGTCCCGCAGGCCTTGCAGCTCGTCCTCCAGCGCCTTGCAGCAACCACGGACGTCGACCACCTCCCCCAGGGCTGCGTCATGAGCGGCCTTCGCCTCAAGGACGGCCTGCTTCTCCTCGTCGCAAGCCGTCGAGGCCTGGACCAGCGCCGCCCGAACCGAAGCGTCGGAGCGAACCCATCCTGAAGCCAGCTCCAGGTGCCCGTCCACCAAGCGAGGGTCGGCGCCAAGAAGGTCCTGCCGCAGTCGGTCCAGCTCAGCAACAGCGTGATCCAGAATGGCAGAAGGAGTCGGAGAAACAGTAGCCGGTGGAGTAGGAGGAGAAGGCGGCAGCGCGGCCACAGCATCCTGAGGCGGAGTCTGTTGCGCCCCAACGGCTGTAGTGGCGGCGGCAGGCAAGGACACCTCGGGAGTCACTTGGGCCGTGGGGGCTGAGCTCGCCCCAGCCGGCTCAGCCAGGCCTCGCGAGGACGACCGGGCAGGAGAAGCTTGTGCGTCGCGGTCACCCTCCTTCGCTGGCAGAGGCACTGCCACGGATGGAACCTCGGGAGCTCCCTTCGACTTCTTTGCTGCGGGCGCCAGCCTATCCAAGAGATGCGGACGTCAAGCCTCAGAAGCATAGCAAGAAATAAAGACAAGAATCAAATGCTTACGGGTCGTCGCCAGTGAGCTCAAGCGGCCTCCGGCCAAATTTGAAGCCTGAAAGCCGGCTGGAAGGGTCAACCTCGGGAAGCTTGGAAGCGGAAGGTGCGTCTGCGGTCCGCCTCGGGGCCGGGGCAGACCCACGGGAGATCAGCCCGGTCCTGTCCTTCTTCGGGATCGGGGGCAAGCTCCCGCCGTCCTGCTCCTTATCATCCTCGTCGTCATCGCTCGGAGAGAGGCAGAGAACACGAGACCTGCGCCGGAGGAGGGGAGCCCTCGACTCTCCATCAGTCGCCTCGGAGTCAGTCCCTTTTTCCCACTCCCCTCCTTCCTCCTCTTCGCTGGAGTCGTCGGAGGACACGTCCACCGATTCCCCGGGAGTTTCCATGGGCATGGGCCCGTCCCCGTTGAAGACGGGCATGGACTCCACTACCTACTCCCAGTCGTCGCGGAGGAACGAGGGCGTAGGAGCGCCCTCCAACCTCGCCACATCGCCCCCGACCAGAGATTGGAGGACCGCAGCCAGATCTCCGTCGGCCAAGGCCGCGGGGCTCGGATGGGGCCTCCACATCGGAAGTGAGTACTGCCGAAGCGGAGCCAGCTGGTGCTCCAGGAATTCCCTCAGCAGCGACGCGCCTGTCAGCTTCGCCGCCGCCATGTTGGCCAGCCTCAGATCTGCGTCCATCTTCTCCAACACCAGCTTCGCACGGGGGTCCACGAGCTCCACTTGACCCCAATCGCTGGAGCTCGTGGGTTGCTCCGTGGGCAAGATCAGCCGAGGGTGGATGCGCCCAGCATCTGCCAAGACCCACTTGCTCCTAAAGCCCTCAATCCTTTTCCTGGGGTTCGAAATGGCAATGGCGCCGCCGTACGCCATGAAGCTCGCACACGCGGAAGCAGGACCGCGAGAGGTCCGGAGGTAGAAATAGTGGCGCAGCAAGGCCACCGAGGGCTGCACCCCTACGTAAGCCTCACAGTAAAAGGCGAAGATTGCCAGGAGAAGGACGGAGTTGGGGTGGAGATGCAGAGCCTATAGCTTATAATGGCGGAGGACAGAGAAGAAGAACTCGGAGAAGGGAGGCACCAGGCCAGGAGCAATGGCGCTTACAAAGAACGGATAGAAGGTGCTCCCTTAGCCCTCAGGGGTGGTGGAGCCGGCCTTGAACACCTTCGCCCCGTCGATGCCCCGCGCCGCCGCCATCCGGCGCAACCGGGCGAGGCTCGCCTCCGACACGTTCGGCGAGTCCAGGGCAGACGAGTACCAAGCTCCGGCCGGGGGCTGACGAGGCGCCATGGCTTCCTAGGTCACGCGGTTGGAGTAGATCTGGAAATTTCGGAGGAAGGAAGGAGAAGCGCAAGAAAGGGGATCTGAGCAGCAACCGGAGAAAGCAAAAAGCAAAGCCTAGGCGGATGCCGCTCCTTTATCAACTCGCGCGGTTGCTAGGGCGCTCACGTCCAATCAACCGCCACGCGGCGCCCAAGGCCGCAGGCTGATAGGGCCCACGGCGCTTCGCTCTTGCCCTTCCGCCTCCCTGCACGGCCAAGTCCGGGCGCGCCTTGGGCCTGGGGGCTACTGTCGGTGTTCTGGGAACGGGGGTCCCCAGACTTGCCTGCCTGCGGCCTGCGGCATGGCTCAAAGGGGGGCCCCAGCACGGCCCATCTTCACCAACACAGACCCAAGACCCTTGCGAGGGGCCAAGCCTCGCGGGGCGGACGACGCGGAGCTTCCTCAGGCACGCCTCATCAGGCTGGCTCGCGAGGAGGCGGAGAGATCAAGGCGGGGTACCTCACGAGGTGCCCGTGACGCAAGCCATGACGACCAAGGGCGCTAGGCGGGTGCCAGCCCGCGCAGTGTCCTCCTTTCCTCTTTGGTGCAATGGGAGCTAGCGCAGCCGCGAAGTACCGAGGCATCAGGCAAAGATTGCCATTTCGATGCAACGAGACCAAGGCCAGGAGGACTGCAAGACGGAGGTCATCGTGGAGCCCAAGACGGCGTTACCACCAGAGCTTTGTGCAGGCGAAGACTACTTTTGTCAGGATAGCTGGTACTAGCTGTCCCCCTTCAAATTAGCCCGCCATTGTTGGCTCCCTTCCCGCTCGATATTTGGGAAGAGGACCAGGGCCTCTATAAATAGGACCAGCCACCCACAGGGGAGAAAGGAGAGAGAGGTAGAGGGAGATCGAGATAAACAATTGAGAAGAGAGAAAGAGAGAAGGGTGACTGGACTCCTCCCAGCAGTTCATCGCCCCAGCCAAGAACAGACCCTCGCGAGGCTGTTCTTCCTTGTATTGTTCATCATCATCAGCCTGAGAGGCAATCCACCACACCACACACTGGAGTAGGGTATTACACCACAATGGTGGCCCGAACCAGTATAAACCCTGTGTCTCTCGTGTTGTTCTTTCCATAGCTTAGATCTTAGCGAGGCGGAGGGGTGCAGGTAGGTAGGAGGCGAAATCTCCGCGCGCACCCCAGTGTTCGAACCTCAAGGGTCTGCCAGAACCCGAAATCCGACAGCCCCAGCCAGCGTCGTCGATGTAGAGCTTTCCGTGACGACTCTTGGTCATCCGGCCCATGTCGTATCCCTTGATCCCTGCGAAGCTACCCTTCAAGAACTCGAAACCACCATGCGCTGGCCCCGGTGGGCGCCAACTGTCGTGGACTTAACACGCCAGATGCCCTAGCGAAAGGACTTAGTCGAGGAGCCATCACAACTAGGTTAGCTTGAAGGGGTTAATTGGGAGAAAGGACACAGAGTTTATACTCGTTCGGCCCCTCGGTGATGAGGTAAATGCCTACTCCAGTTTGGGGTTGTATTGCTTGAGTTTCGATTACCAGGGAGCAAATATGCTTGACCTAGTTCTCGATCTCTTGTTTCTTGCCCTAACCCGCCGCTGGGTCACCCCTTTATATACACAGGTGGATGCCCGGCGGCTTACAGAGTCCCGGCCGGCTCATACACAACGAGTCCGGCTCGGTAACCAACTAAACTTGCCTTACAATACAAGTCATACAATATGGCGGTTTATACCTGTGGGCCTCAAATCACCTCCGGGTCTTGGGCTTTCACAAAGCTTGCTCTATGAACCGCCATCCTCATTGTCCTCCTGGGCCTTCTCTTCTTAAGCCGTCAGTGGCATGACCCGGCCCCTCTTGGGCGGGTCATACCCGATAGTCACATCCCCAACAAGAGAGGACAAACGTGCGTGCATCCTTGAAGATAATGGGCTGATAAAAAACCAGATTGCAATACCTTATGTGCAGTTTTGTCTCCCGCATGGTGCCCTCTGTATGCCTCAGAATGACACTTCCTTAGGATTTGTTCATGCTCATGCTTAGGCACAAAACATCTAATAAAACCATCTACTCCTTCTTTATATAGATGGAGGTCATCCCAAAAGTAATGTCTTAAATCAAAGAAATTTTTCTTCTGTTGGTATGTGTATATGGTGGTATGTATTTAGCAATAATGAAATTAGTATAATCTGCATACCAAGGATTATTGCGAGAAGTGGAAGCATTTTTAGTAGCTAGTTGTTCATCAAGAAAACTATCATCAATAGGTAGTGGCTCACCAATAACATTTTCCATTCTAGACAAATTATCAGCTACGGGGTTTTCATCTCCTTTCTATCAACAATATGCAAATCAAATTCTTGTATAAAAGAACCCACCTAATCAGTATAGGTTTAACATCTTTCTTTTACATAAGATATTTAATAGCAGCATGATTGGTGTGAATAGTAACTTAAGAATCAACGATATAAGGACTGAATTTATCACATGCAAAGAACTGCTATTTTTTCTCAATAGTAGCATAATTTCTTTGAGCACTATCCAATGCCTTACTCATAATGCACTACCGTAGGATGCTGCTAATGCGACACTACAATCAGAGACCCTTTGACGAAACTGTGTGCGATGCATTAATAGCAAACGACGATGTAAAAAATCCATCAAAAAAGATGCAAAACGTTTGTGATGAAGGATACATCAAACACGGTTTAGATTTTAGTTGTGTGTGCAATGAGGGGCATACGGTTTAGTTCAATTAACTGTTTGCAATGTGACATAACAAAAGACACGGGCAGCCAGATGAAGGTGTGTGCGATATACGACATACAATTCACTCAGATGAACTATTTGTGATTAGGCAACACAAAAGAAACGGTCAGCCAGATCAAGGTGTGTGCGATATACGGCATATGGTTCACTCGGATGAACATTTTCGATTGGGCAATGCAACAGAAACGGTTCAACCAGATCAAGGTGTGTGCAATGGAGGGCATACAGTTCATTCCGATAAACTGTTTGTGTTGAGCCAAGAGAACATAAAAGTTTCACATAAACAAGATGTGTGTAATACGCGGCAAACATCCAATTACATAGGTGGCTAGTACACACATGACATTTCCACACACCAAAGTAAACTATTACATGCATAATTAACTAGGACAAACGATCATCTGATCATCATCTACTTCTTGTGCTAGCTCGATGTTCCTTCTATGCTAAGTTTCCATTAATTGATGGCATTTTATGAACACGCCACTGTTTCCCGCCATTTCCTCACCCGTTTCCCGCCACCCAGCGATATTGCGCATAAACCTAGGCGACGCACGATGCACGGAGGCAACAAGTGTAGCCTGTACCACATCCACCTTTTCCAAGCATGCGAACCCACAAAAGCACCACCTCCGCCATCAACCTCATCGATGAGGAAAACAAACAGGCGCCACGGCCCGTCGAGGCCTAGGCGCTCCCCAGCAACGCGATGGACGACGCCGTGATGCGGGTCATCGCCAGGGTTGAGCAGACCCTTGGCGCATGGTGGTTCAGCGCCGTGGATCAAGATATGCATGTCAGTGCCGAGAGGCTGCAGCTCGCCGCACAACATGATCGATGGTGCGCCGCAGAGCAAGCTAGGCGCGTCCGCGCCGATAGGCTATGGCTCGCCGCACGGCAAGACCGTTGGAGCACCGCAGAGCGAGAGGCGCGGCGCACTGCATAGCAAGAGCGGATGTATCTGCGCTTGCCTACTGTCGACAGGGCATCGCAACTGGGTACACATCCCATCAGTAACCCCATTCCTCGGCAGGAGTGGCTAGAGGCCCTCTGCGCCGTACTTGCACCAGAGGCCGGCCGCGCTGTACTTACACCGGATGCCCGCTACACCGTTCGCATGGGTCGCACAGTTCGCCTTGTTCGTGACCCGCTCGATGCCAACGCGCTGGTCGGTAGGCTCGACCGCCTCCTTGGCCTAGGTGTCCACCTGGGCGCAGTAGAGGAACATGGCCATCGCATCCTCGAGCTAGTGATCTACGATGAAATAGCCAACTTGGAGCTCGAGATCGCGCTCCAGATGTACCGCAAGCATGTTGACCGCTTGGACGAATGCCTGAAAGAGTTCAGGCAGAGCCAAGAGCTACCATAGGCAAGGGCTATTGATCATGGTCTCATGGATGCATTTTATTTTGTTGAGTCGTTCCGATGTGGATAGCTATGTATTCACAGCAATCATAGTATTGCTCTGTTTCAATGTGTGTACTCTGCAGTCCGTTCTTATATGTCATGTTTCAATGTGTGTATATACACTTTCCATTCTATATATATGGATGATAACAGCTAGATTCAAATTACTATACAAAAACAGATAGAAAATGGAATTCATAATATATATAATATCATCACATATACGTGATGATACTTAACTACTAGGTACAATGCATAAAATTGAAAACCAACAAGACTAAAACTAATAATCCCTCCTGGGAGTAGTATTCCGGCAGCCCCTTGCCAACAGCTCCCTGGTGCGCAGCGTCTTCCCAGCGTAGGCAGTACTCCGCCTTCTCCGCCTCGCAGCGCTTGATGTACCGATCTGCCTCTTGTTGACGGACGAGTGTGAACGATTTTGCCATTTCGTTGGGCGCCCACCGGAGCTCCTCGTTGGTGGCACGTTGGAGCTTATCGGCCCACCTCCACGCAGTGATGAGGCACCTAGCACCTTTGACCTTCCTCGTGAAGTACCCGTCTTCGTACCTGCTCCGCACGACGACGCGCCCGCCCCCAAAGCTCCACCGCCTCCTTTTTCCACGCGGCGTCACGGGCTTCACGGGCTGCCTGGTACCTGGCTTCCTCCCGCCATCTCCTTCTTGAACGCCACTTGCCTGGCTTTCTCAGCCAGCGGCAGCAACTTCCACAGGCAAAGACTGTACTGGCCCCAAAACCAATCGAAAGTTGGGGGGTCTGGCGCAACCTTGTCCAGCGGCGCGTAGGGGTCCTCGTCGCTGCTCTTCGAGTGAGCGTCCTCGGGGGGCGGCGACTCCTCGTCGGCGCGTGGGCAGACCGGTGGCGCCATGGTAGAGATTTGAGAGAGAGAGGGCGAGCAAGGGGAGGATCAAGATGAGATTGCAGGCGGGACGACGTGAGCAAGGTAGTATTGATTGGCAGCCGGAATCGAGATCGACAGGAACGGCACACACGCCGGTTGCCGTAATTTACGAGTACTATAGTTTGAATTACACAAGATTCCCGCAACAAAATCCGTGTGTGAACTTAAAATGCCATGACACTCCATGCATGAGTCCATGCCGTTAGACCAATATGTTTGAAAATTCCTTCCAATTTACTACACATGGAATTAGCTCGCACACAAGTACACAAATATGATTTTTCAAACCGTTACGGTTAGCTGTTGCATGTAGATGTAGTTCAAATTTGAATTACGGTCATTAAATGGCTAGAAAATCACTTAAATGTCTTTCAAAGGTCAAATGACCTCTGAAATTTTCCAAATTTTCACATGAAAGTTGTATTAGTGCACGTTAAACATAGAAAAAAATTTAATGCCGTAAGAGGAAGCTATCTCCCGTTTGTCATCAGACATGCATTGTTCCCTCTCGAAACCATGAGCCTTCTAGTGAGTTGCTCAGGTTTGTGAGGGGTGTATGTCCAAACTTTTGTCAAACAAACCAAATTTTTTACCACATCATCTTGGTGGCATGGCATTACATCAAGCAAGGTTTCATGTTTTTCTGAATATTTTTTTAATATTTTGGAATTAAAATGACATGGCACTCCATGCATGTGTCCATGCCGTTAGACCAATATGTTTGAAAATTCCATCCAATTTACTGCACATGGAATTAACTCGCACACAAGTACACAAATATGATTTTTTTTTCAAACCATTATGGTTAGCCGTTCCATGTAGATGTAGTTCAAATTTGAATTATGGTCATTAACTGGCTAGAAAATCACTTAAATGTCTTTAAAAGGTCAAATGACCCCTAAAATTTTCCAATTTTTCACAGACAGTTGTATTAGTGCATGTTAAATGTAGAAAAAAAAATTAAGGCCGAAAGAGGAAGATATGTCCCGTTCGTCATCAAACAAGCATTGTTCCCTCTCGGAACCACGAACCTTCTAGTGAGTTGCTCCGGTTTGTGAGGTGTGTGTGTCCAAACTTTCGTCAAACAAGCTAATTTTTTACCACATCATCTTGGTGGCATGACATTACATCAAGAAAGGTTTCATGTTTTTCTGATCATTTTTTAATTTTTTGGAATTAAAATGCCATGGCACTCCATGCATGTACGTGTCCATGCCGTTAGACCAATATGTTTGAAAATTCCTTCCAATTTACTGCACATTGAATTAACTCGCACACAAGTACACATATATGATTTTTCAAACCGTTATGGTTAGCCGTTGCATGTAGATGTAGTTCAAAATTGAATTACGGTCATTAAATGGCTAGAAAATCACTTAAATGTCTTTAAAATGTCAAATGACCCCTGAAATTTTTCAATTTTTCACATGGCAGTGGTATTAGTGCACGTTAAACGTAGAAAAAATTTGAAAGCCGTAAGAGGAAGCTATCTCCCGTTTGTCATCAAACATGCATCGTTCCCTCTTGGAACACGAGCCTTCTAGTGAGTTGCTCCAGTTTGTGAGGGGTGTGTGTCCAAACTTTCGTCAAACAAGCCAATTTTTTTACCACATCATCTTGGTGGTATGACATTGCATCAAGCAAGGTTTCATGTTTTTCTGATCATTTTTTAATTTTTTGGAATTAAAATGACATGGCACTCCATGCTTAATTTTGTCATATTCGTTAGACCAATATGTTTGAAAATTCCTTCCAATTTACTGAACATGGAATTAAATCGCACACAAGTACACAAATATGACTTTTCAAACCGTTATGGTTAGCTGTTGCATGTACATGTAGTTCAAATTTGAATTACGGTCATTAAATGGCTAGAAAATCACTTAAATGTCTTAAAAGGTCAAATGACACCTGAAATTTTCCAAAATTTGACATGACAAAAGTATTAGTACTACAAATTTTCTCATAATTTAAAACTTTACTCCAAATTCGTCTTTCACAGCTAATAAAAAATATCCACAACATCACACACAAGTTTTTTGTAGGAACCGTTTGTGATGAAAATTTCTGGGTCTATTTAAGTCTTCCTCCATATGCTTCACCGGCTCATCTGCTCCAGTGCCGGCAACCCCCGAATCCACGAATCCCGATCCCCATTCCTTGACCCCCTTCTTGCAAAGATGGCACCATGGAAACGCTTCGTGAAGGCCCGAACGATGGCCGAGTCCTCCCCGAGCGCCGCCGCCTGCGCCGAGAGCGCTGCCGGCTACGCCGAGAGTGTCGACGCATCCGCATTGAGCGCGGCCGCATCTGCCGAGAGGGTGTCTGCGGCAGCTGACAGGGCAGCTGCAACTACTACTGCGACGGCGGCTGCAAATGCCAAGAGCACTCGAGATGCCATTTGTGTCGCCAATGTCGCCCTGGCCCGGGTCGACGCCATCCACGCCAAGATCAAGGACGCACACGCCAGGATATTCTAGGCCACCTCGGAATCCAGCATGCAACCCACGTCCAAAAAGGCGGCAATGGCCATGGAGCACCTACTTCCTCATGAGATCGCCGAGCAGGAGCTGGAGATGTAGGAGGCGGCGGAGATCGAGGAGCGCCGGGAGGAGGAGTTACGTGTGGCCGAGGTCAAGGTAGAGAAGAGTTTGTCCGTCGAGGAATCGGCGATGGAGTACCAACACGAGCTTTGGCACAGCCACTACTACGCGTACTACAACCTTGAGGGTGGCATCGAGGACATCGTCGAGGATGAGGACGAGGATGCGATCAACTTCAGCAGGGGGACGTGGAGTCCACCAACGGTGGTATTTCACCAAGACAAGTCATCGACGTCTCATCTCACACCGGCGATGCATAGGCTGGCGTGGCGGCGGATTTGTTAAAATTATGCGTACTTAGGATTTGTTTTTAATGCTGGTATTTTATTAGAATAATGTTTAAGTCAACTGGCTTTGCTTAATTACTAAAATTGCTCGATTCAGTAAGTGTGGTATGTGTGTTGTACGCTCTTTTGTGTGCCCAAATTAGCAAGCGATGTTAAATTATGCAATGACGTACCCGGGGAAATTTCCACCAAAATTTGAATTATCAAACTCATCCCATGCGCGTAAAGCAGAAGAATCGTTTGTGACGCACACAATCATTCAAAGTGAATGGTGTCCGGCGGCACCGCGCACAAAGTTTTCCTTCACATTTCGAAATTTTTGGCCTACCGCCAAAATATCTACCCCCTCCCCCTTCCCCACCCCCTTTTATTCCCGACCAGAAGTCACATTTCCCCTATTTCCTCCTTCCTTCCTTCCTAAGCTATAGTTGCTTCCTCGCTTGCTTCCTCGCTCTTGTCGTCTCGCATCCTACCGCCAGGGTCGCCATGGTCTTCTTCAAAGACCTCTGTAGCGGTTCCTCCTCCGGCGACGACTCCTTCATCACCCTGGTATGCCTCTCTTCCCTCTCTCGGGCTATGACTTGGAATGAAGGATTTTTACCCGGCGGTCAACTGGAGTCATTTCTTCCGCTTGTAGCTCCCTAGGACCATCAGTGGCAACGAATGGAGCGGGGTGGCCGAAGATCTATCTGCTCGTTGTCACCATCAATCTCCATGCGTGAAGCTAGATGCGTTTGAATCTGTGGATAGTGGGAGGAAGTTTTTGGCATGTGCACAGAAGGTTAGACCCTCTTTCGTTGTTACAAATCATATGTTAGATGTGATTCAGACACTGTCACGGTCCCAAACCATTCATACCACACCTTCAACCAAACGCATCCTAAGACAGTGTCACAATTTGTACCTAGTATCTTAAATTGTTGCCATCTCATCAGCGGTGCCATTAGAAAATTATTTGGCACCGCTTCAGCAGTTTGTGCAGCCAACTTTGGTCCACACATCCGAGCAACCAAGCAGTAAAATACTAAATCTTTATGGCACGAAGGAATTCGGCATCAGAGCAACTACGTGCTCCGGAGTCTGGGTCCCTGATTTTTTCTCACTGCATTGGCTCACCAGTGCAGGGCACCGGTGTGAGATGAGGCAACAGTTGTCTTTACACCGGTTTGGGCATACATAGTGGACGGCCTTAGTGCTATTAGTTCTATGTTACTAAATTTGTGCATGTACACACCTGTTAGTATCAATTTGCTGTCATCCAAGCATTGTCACTATGCTGTTGCAATTATATTTACTTTCCTCATAAAATGTTCAATTTGTTATTTATAGTGCATGAGTAAGAACTTGTAGCGTTGTTGTAGTTAATTATAGCTTCTGATGTTTCAGAATTTGGTTGCTGTCTTAGTAGCAATTAATTCATTTGCACATTGATCTTTTTGAGAAGATATGTCACAATTAACCTGTTTCTTCAGTTTTTCAAAATAAGTATTGGTGAATTTCTATGTTGCTATAAACCCATTTCCCCTACATTTGTTACTAATATAGTTTTAAATATTATAGGATGAATGGAAGTGTTCTTACTTGAAGTGGGTTGATCAAGAGTGGCCATCGTCTTTGAAGATGTGCCTAGCAAAGCTCTGGAGCATGTATGAGGAAGAGAACAGACGTAGGCTTAGAGAAAGTGTTGTCAACGCTGAAGAATATTTGAAGATGCGGGATAAAAAGAGGAAGGTGGAGAATGAGCTTAGATTTTTTTAAATCGGACTTTGCTAAGATAGTGTTAGCAAAGGAGGAGGCACTTTCCCAGTTGGCTAGTGCAAAACAGGTTCTTACTGAACTAAAAGCATAGGTGGATAAAACAAGCCTGGATGATCTCGATTAGGGAAATGAATATATTGTTCTTATGAAGTTGAACTAGCTATATGTTGTACCGTGTTGTTTTCAGGTAGCTATCGTACTATGATGTTAAAATATATTTATGTGCCTGATATGAAATTGGCAAATAGCCGTTTGATATGAAATGTGAATTTGTGTAATACTAGAATTATTAATTGTAAACTAGTAAACCTGGTAAATGTGTCATGGAACTTTGCAAACGATTCTAGCAGTAAAAGCGCATGTGATGGATAGCCCAATGCCACACCGTTTTCTTCATCAAATCATGTGTGATTTAGTTGATAAAAGCAAACGGTTAATCAAGGCAGAGCATGTGTGATAGTTACACCTATCACACACGAGCCTATACATAAACCTATGTGGGATGTACATACGAATGGAAACATTTTCCCTGGATTGACTGTGTGGGATGTACATACGAACAGAAATGTTTTCCCTGGATTGACCGTGTGGGATGTACATATGAAAGGGAACGTTTTCGCTGGATTGACTATGTGGGATGTACTTAAGAATGGAAACGTATTCCTTGGATTGACTGTGTGTGATATACATATGAATGGAATTGTTTTTCTGGGATTCACCGTGTGGGATGTACATACGAACATAAACGATTGGATTTCGATGCCTCGCCCGATAGCACACGAGCTCATTTTGTCCCAGCCTGTGTGCCAGGAGGGCCTATCCTCGACAGTTTCTGGGTCGTGTGGGAAGGACCCCCCTATCGCCCACACTCACTTGGCGACGGTTCCAAATGTCATCGCGGAAAGGGGTTAAAAACCGTGTGTATAGCACCGACGCGTACTAGTGATGTATAACATTTAATTTCTTGTCAACTCTTTGATCTAAACAACACCAATAGCATAATCACTAGAATCACAGATAATTTTAAAGGGTAGGTTCCAATTAGGTGGTTGAACAACAGGTGCAGTTATTAAAGATTTCTTAAATATATCAAAGGCTTCTACGCAATCATCATCAAAAAACAAATGCACATCTATTTGTAGGAGATTAGTAAGAGGCCTAGAAATTTTAGAAAAATCCTTAATAAATCTTATATAGAAACCAACATGACCAAGGAAACTTCTTATACCTTTGATATCTTTAGGACATGGCATTTTCTCAATTGCATCAAATTTAGCTTTATCTACCTCAATACCTTTGTATGAAATTTTATGACCAAGGACTATAACTTTGTTCAACCTGAAGTGGCAGTTCTCCCAATTCAAGACAAGATTAGTCTCTTCACATCTCTGCAAAACTTTTTCAAGATTGCTCAAGTAATCATCAAAAGAAGTTCCATAAACGAAAAAAATCATCAATGAATACCCCAACAATTTTCTCATAGAAATCAGATAATATAGCAGTCATACATCTTTGAAAGGTAGCGTGTGCATTACAAAAACCAAAGGGCATACGTCTTTAAGCATAAGTTCCAAAAGGGCAAGCAACAGTAATTTTTGCTTCATCTTCTTATGATACAGGTATTTGAGAGAAACCAGAATATCCATCGAGAAAGCGGAAATGTGTATGCTTAGATAATCACTCTACTATTTTCTCAATAAAAAGCAATGGGTAATGATCTTTCTAGTAGTTTTGCTTAATTTTCTACCATCCTATAGCCAATTACAATTATTTGTGGGATAAGTTCTTTTTTATCATTAGGAACAATAGTAATGCCTCCTTTCTTAGGGACACAATGAACAGGACTTACCCATCTACTATTAGCTATAGGATAAATTATACCTGCCTCCAGGAGCTTTAGTATTTCAATTCTTATACATCCTTCATTTTGGGATTCACACGATGTTGATGATCGACAAACGATTTAACATCAGTTTCATATTAATTTTGTGTTTACATAGAGTGGGATGGTGCCATTAAGATCACTTAGAGCATATCCAATTGCAGCATGATCCTTTCTCAAAGTTTTGAGCAACATCTTTTTTTCATGCATTGAAAGGTTAGCATTGATAATAACAAGATATATCTTCTTTTCATCAACATAAGCATATTTCAACATATCTAGAAGTTTCTTTAATTCAAACATAGGATTACTCTGTGATGCCCTTGATTCAATCGTACACTAATCATACACGCAAATATGTATGATCAAGATCAAGGATTCACGGGAAGATATCACAACACAACTCTATACACAAATTAAAATAATACAAGTTTTATATTACAAGCCAGGGGCCTCGAGGGCTCGAACACACAAGAGTCAGTGGAAGCAACAATATCTGAGTACGGGCATGAGTTAAACAACTTTGCCTTAATAAGGCTAGCACAAAAGCAGCAACGATCAAAAAGGCAAGGCCTCCTCTCTGGGAGCCTCCTAACTACTCCTGGTCGGCGGCGGCCTCCACGTAGTAGTAAGCACCCTCGGTGTAGTAGTAGTCATCGTTGAAGGTGGAGTTTGGGTCCTGGGCTCCACCATCTGGTTGCGACGTCCGAGAAGAATGACAAAGGGGAAAAAGAGGAAGCAAAGCAACCGTGAGTACTCATCCAAAGTACTCGCAAGCAAGGATCTACACTACATATGCATCAGTGTCAATGAAATGGGTAGTATCCGTGGACTGAACTGCAGAATACCAGAAGAGAAGGGGAAAGCCTAGCCTATCAAAGACTAGCATCTTCAAGAAGCTCCAAGCATCTTGCAACATCAGAAGAGATAAGAGTGGCATATTATAATATTAATAATTATGTTGTAACAACGCCCAGAGATCACTTCCTTGACTCCCTGCGAGAAAACAATCCCAGAGCCATCATTTCCATTACATGCATCAGCATCAAGTTCTAGTTGTATCAAACAACTCCGAGCTTCCGTTACCATGGAGACGGATATTCGAATAGATAGAATACTTCAATGCAAGAGTGCTCCAACTTACCCAACGCGCTCGATCAACTCTGGCCGGACACACCATCAGGTCATGACCGGCCTTGGCCGATCAACACACCGCAGCCCTACCTACGCTCGACAGAGAGGTCAGCACGCCGGTCTAAATCCTAAGCGTGCAGGGGTCTTGGGCCCGTCACCCTTTGCACTCCTACACGTGGCGTACGCGCCCGATGAGCAGACCTAGCTACCTCCTTTAACAAGGTAGGTGCTTACGCCGTCCAACCCGGCGCGCGCCGCTCAGTCGCTGACGTCTGGACAGCTTTGGCTGATGCATACAACGCAGAGTGCCCATACTTATTCCCGTGTGGTGGTTAGTGCGAAAAAGGCCAGAGGCCTACTCGGATCAAATATCCAAACCGTTAGTGTCTTGGTAGTGCGGTAAAGATCAATGATCCACGATATGTGGTCCCGTTGCACCGTCTCACGGACTTGCGGCAAGGGCTAAGAATGCCGGCCGCGCCACGTGCAAAACTTGCGGGTATCCTCTAGATCAACCTGACTTCACATCACTCGTGGGTACCCCTCGGGGCCGACCCGATGTCATCATGGTTCTGTGGTAAGTCAAAGTAATCGTGTGTGTGAAACAGCAAGGGGGAAACCTGAGGAATCACCCTCGATGGATTCCCAATCGATGTAACCATCAAGGTTGATTTGGAGGAATCACCCTCGTTGGTCCACACTTGAGGGGTTGCACGATAGAGTCGTTGTCGGGAGTGGTGAAGGAGGAATCACCCTCGATTACCACGACTGAATAGCTACACTACAGGGTTAACATCAGAAGTGCTGGCAAGGTATCACCCTCGGCAATCGATAGTAACTCTGCACAGTCGTACAACTAAGGGGGTGATGTGCGTTGTCGGGGCCTGGACATCGATCACGTTGATCGAGTCATCGAACATAAAGTAGGGGCAACTGGGACAAGGTGGGGGTCACTGATGGATCTCTAACCAATTTATACTAAGTAGTTTAGAATAAGCAGGTAAGGTATGAAAGCAGGTAACATAAACAAGCTATGCATCAGAATAAGATCATACAAAAGGCAGTAGCAGTTCTAATGCAAGCATGAGAGGGAAAGAAATAGGCGATATCAGAATGCTCAAGGGGGGTTTGCTTGCCTGGAAGCTCTGCTGCAAAGGAACGGTCGTCGGTGATGTAGTCGATCACAGGGACAACATCGGTATCGGGGTCTACAGGAGAGAAGAGGGGGAAGAAACAGTAAATATAAAGCACACAGATACATTACTAAGTATGACATGACGATACACAATGCTAGGAGTGTCCTAACGCAGATCTACATGATACCGATGAAGGGGGAAACATCCGGGAATGTTTTCCCGGTTCCGGACCTGTGTCAGACAGATGACCGGAGGGGGAATCTTCCATGTTCATATAGTTAGAAGCATCTGACGGGTATGTGGGTAGCGTATCCGGGTTCGTCTCGTTTTTGCGAGCAACTTTCTTGTAGAAAACATTGTCATCTGATCTACGGTTTATTTTCTACAATTTTCCAAAATTTATAACATTTTCTAAATTTATTAACAAATAAAAAATAATAGCAAAATGCTAGATGCACCCTTTGGGTACATAGCCAAAGAGGCTGACTGGTGGGCCTAGTCAACTGTTGACTCAGCAGTCGACAGTTGACCAGTCAACTATCAACGGAGCAGGGAGGGTCCCGCATGTCATAGGCTTAGTCTTTAGTTAGAGTTAAATTAAACATTTTAGTTAGTCCAGGGGCCCACTTGTCAGTGTTAGTGGGTTAATATAATTCTAATAATTAGTCATACTTAAATCTAATTAGTGTGGGGGGATCCATTAGTCAGTAGGGTTAGGGGGATTTAGCCCCTCTAATTAGGCCGACCGGCCCCACTGGGCAGGGGGAGCCGGCTGTGGCCACAGTGAGCACCGGTGGGCGCAAAGGCCTCGCACAGGCTGCTGGCCGGCAACAGCGATAGCGAATCGGCGGGGGAGCTGGCCGGCGAGCGACGGGTGCAGGAGGCGGCGGCGGTCCGACAGCGACGGGTGCGAGCGGGGGGGGGGGGGGGGGCTTAGGCGAGCACGCGCCGGGGGGCAACGACAGGCGGCCGCGGCCATGGGCGTAGCGGACGGGCGCAGGGGAGGAGGCGTGCGGGCATGGGCGGCCGCCGGCGGGTGCGGCGTGCTTGCGGATGGCGGTAGGCAGTAGTGCAGCGGCGGGCGGAGGCAGGCAGCAGCAACAAGCACGCAGCGGGAGCATCAGGGGAAGATAGCAGCGGGCCGGCGTGACGGCGAGAGGATCTGCAGCGCGGGGCACTCGTGGGCGGGCACAGGGCATGTGTGAAGCAGCCAGGGCGTGAGGAGCGGGCGTGGGCGTGGCCGCGCGATGGGGAACATGAGCTCCAGGGATCTCAGTCGCGGTGTGTGGCTAAACACGGTGGCAAGCTTCGGAACGACATTGATGTCATCTACTGGCACGGAAACAATGCGTGAGCAAATAGGTTTCGAAGAGGAGCTCACCACGCGACCGGACGAGCAGCCGACGATGTCAGGGGAGGTCGGAGTCGAGCGAATCAACGGCGGACAACAATGGTTGCCCACGGAGGGGATCGACATGAGCGACGACAGGAGGGCGTCCTAGCTGGTGGCGCTCGGCGTGGAAGAAGAGGATGACAACACACTTCTTCTGGGCATCAGCAAATGGTGGCCAGTGGCCACGACAACGACGGCGAAGGCTCGGTCACCGCGCGAGTTCTTGCGCTCGATTTCGAGCAAAGGAGGTGTGGCGTGATGGGGAAGAGGAGGGGAATCAGACGAGGGGTGCTAGGGTTTCGGTTGGACAATTATGTAGGCCGAGGTGGGGCACATGAAATCATCCATGGCCATGGCAGCTGGATGCTTGCCACGGCTCTCCTTTGTCTCACCCTATTGTACATAGGAAGGAGAAGGCCTGCTAGGTGGGTTGGGCCGCACTGTCACTTCGGGCGGGCCAAGTGCACAGTAGCACTTCTATCTTGTTTTCCTATTAGTAGTTGTCTTAACTACTGTTTTCTATTTTCTTTTGATAGGAAATGATTTTTGTTCAAACAAAACTTTGCACATAAATTCTATTCAATATTACAAGGTTGCACAAAAAGTTTGAGGTCAAAAGGAACTGTTCAAATTTAGGTTGAATTTAAATGGGTTTACTTAATGTTGTTTGCCCACTAAAATAATTTGTACAGGGGAATTTAGGATATCAAATGAGGTTGGCTTCATCATGGAAATTACTCGAGGATTTTATGGAATCATGTCAACATTTTGGTTTCATTGCTTGAGAAAATATTAATTTCACTTACAATTTAAATTGGAATTTGATTTGATTTTGGACAAGTGGCAATTTGCATAGTAATCATGATGACATGGCCACCATTAGAGGGAGATTATTGTAGCCTGATTCTCGGGGTGTTACAAATCTCCTCCACTTCAAGAAATCTCATCTCGAGATTTTAAGAGGTGGAGTAAGGAGGAAAGTTCTTGTTACGTAGGTCTAGCGGATCTGCTCATTCTTGGTTGCTCTTCTCGAAGAAATTGATACCTTTCGTTGATGCCTTCATTTATCTGTATCAATGCTTCACAATGAAGTTGTCATCATTTCTTCAGAGCCTTCATCGTACTTACGAAAGGTCAATGGGTAACTTCTGAATATCGGACCTCTACAAGGCTGCTTAACTGGTATATAACATTAGGGAAGGTGGCAGAAAGTAACTCTCTAATTGAAATTTAAGAAAATATCAAGAGCAAAGTAGGAAGGTACCATGAGAAGATTTGAACAGGCAAGCAATCGTTCGATGCCTAATCAGAAGGTGAAAGGGGGTTCAGAGCAACGAAAATAAATATTGCGTTTGATACTAGAGTGGAACATCTCCAGGAAGGTGGCTCGTGATTCTCATATGAAGCCAAGCATGAGGAATAACTTTGGGAACAGGGGTGTACATGAGAGTCAGGTTTCGATCATGTGGAACTATGGGTTATGGGCCCACCACGTGGGTTAAAGTAGAAAGAGTGGTGACATCTGGCACGGTTATGATAACAAGGTATGTCAAAGGATAGTTTGTCAGTTATGTTGGCAACAATGTTGGTACCAAGGGCGAGGGACGAAGAGAACCATTTTCCTGCTCGTTAAGATGAGATGGACCAATAGGCAAAGTTCTCGTCCATCGATGGCTACCGGAATGTCATCAACAATAGTAACAGTGCTTTGCTGACAAAGTTGTACACCGAGGTGTTTACATAAGCAGGGAAATATTACTGCTTATACCATATAGATCACAAGAAAGGTTAAATAAAACAATTGAAAGGAAGATGCAATTATCATATTAAACAGAATAATGGAAAAGAAATTGTGTTTAAACACATACTTCACGGGTATAACCTTCCCAAGGACAAGCAGAGCATGATATCCATGACATGATAGAAGTATAAAACCATTTAGGTAAGGGGAGAGGAATTTCATGACATTACCCATACAATGGTGTTTGGATAATTTTATAAATAATATTTAGCATTGTGCTTCAAATGTTCTTATTGATGGTCGAAGTACCACAAACATGCTTTGAGATAGCATTGACATGATCATCAGGTAAAGGTCAGTCTTTGGATACACAAAGGATCCATCGGAAACAACTTATAAAATATGTTGGATAATTTCAACAAGGAAAAGATGAGGATGGGACCCATGGGCTCAGCAACAATTCATCGAGGGGGCAAGGAGGGTATTTCTCACCATGAATTTGATTGATAACCTGGAAGAGCCAGAATGTTGATGATGATCACGTCATATTTGTCGAGAGGTTTCATGAAGATCTAATCGATCAGCGATGACATCAATTCAAAGGAATGATGAAGCGAAAGGTTATTGGAACCACGAGTACGACACAAACTCGAAATCAAGCTTGCTATTCAAGACAAAATGATATGACGAGCAAAATTGATGTAGGATTAGCTCATCGTCGAAAATTGTGCTCCAGGAAGAAGGATCAGGTAGCATAGTTAAAATTTATCACGATAATGATATAGCCGAGCAGGCTAGGAATGACTTGAAGGATTAATAAACTCATAAGCAATGAAAATTACTTAGAGTTGTTGAATAAGAGTGTGGGATTGATTCTCTTATCGGTGTTCTCGAGTGACTGATAACTCAGAACCCGGGGAAAAAAATCTGAAATCGGTGAGAAGTAATACTAGATGAATACTCATAGGAAGTAACTCAGTTATTTGATATTCTCGAGATACCAGGGGTAATACTCGAAGGTAGATCATATTAGAGTTTGGACATGTGTATTTATATGCAGAAGGAAAGCACTTCAACTTGTCCGAGAAAGGGGATCAAAGAAGACAATCTTGGTTGGAACCACGATTGCAAAGGCCAAAATCACATATACAGGATCAAATTATACCAAGGGAATAATTATTGTTACGAGAAGCTTCCATGATTAGATCTACATCGTTTCCATGGGCATGAACACAAAGTTCAAGGTCTAATCCTACTTCTCCAATGCACAACATTTCATTCACTTCCCGCTTTCGAAGAAGTTGTAGCGTTGAAATTTTATCTGACGAAAAGCCAGTACACTATAACCCGCATAACTTTCGAGTTGACACAGATTAGGGAAGGCATAGGTTCAACCCATCAGGGCATCTTAGGAAGATATAACGCAAGCTTCAGGAGTAAATTATACCAGCTCGAAAGCAGAGCATGGTTCACAAAAGTAGATGATAGAATTTACCAAAGGCACTATGTGTGAGGGGAAGAACTCACAAGGTTAATGAATATGAAGGACATTGTCGGTTAATAATCCAACCAAGGATATGGTGGACCTCCATAAAGGATCTGATGTGAGTATCGATACTCAAGCAGAAGAAGGAAGAATGCAAAGGCATCGGATTATAGATATATCTGAATAACTTCAAAGCTTGAATACAAAGTGTCAATGTCAAAACCGACGGATCTCGGGTAGGGGGTCCCGAACTGTGCATCTAAGGCGGAAGGTAACAGGAGGCAAGGGACATGATGTTTTACCGAGGTTCGGGCCCTCTTGATGGAGGTAAAACCCTATGTCCTACTTGATTTATTCTTGATGATATGAGTATTACAAGAGTTGATATACCACGAGATCGGAGAGGCTAAACCCTAGAAGCTAGCCCATGGTATGATTGTGTGTTGTCCTACGGACTAAAACCCTCCGGCTTATATAGACACCGGAGGGGGCTAGGGTTACACAAGGTCGGTTACAAAGGAGGAGATATCCATATCCGTACTGCCTAGCTTGCCTTCCACGCCAAGTAGAGTCCTATCCGGACACGGGACGAAGTCTTCAATCTTGTATCTTCATTGTCCAACAGTCCGGCCAAAGGATATAGTTCGACTGTCTGGAGACCCCCTAATCCAGGACTCCCTCAGTAGCCCCTGAATCAGGCTTCAATGATGATGAGTCCTGTGCGCAGTGTTGTCTTCGGCATTGCAAGGCGGGTTCCTCCTCCGGATACACCACAGAAGAGTTTGAATAAAAGGATAGTGTCCGACCCTGCAAAAAAAGTTCCACATACCACCGTAGAGAGAATAATATTTCCACAAATCTAATCTGCTGACACGTTTTGGCAACATGACATCATGCCATGGCTCGGTGATTATTCGAACCGTTTTTCTTTAACTAGCCCCGCACATAATGCGAGGCAGTTTCTTGACACGTCTTGTCAAAGCAGAGATCGTGTCCCCCTTATTACGGGATTCTCATCAATACGGGTGTGGGTAACCCAACTGCGCCATCAATTACGGTGCTTGGGGGATAAGCGAGTCTTACCAGGCTAGTGGGGGCGCATAGTTTTGGCCACCCTTACAAGGGGACAAGGTTTAACCTTTTTCTACCCACGCCTTCTTCCTCCTTGCTCATCCATTCTTACGTACTCGAGCTCCAACACCCAAGTCCACATCCTTCTCCTCAACCTTCTCCAAACATGTCCGGAGCGAGAGGCAAGTGGATGGCTTCCTCCGTCACAGAGGGACACATCAAAAAGCTATGCGGAGCCGGATACTTAGCTGCGAATATCGCGCATTGGCTGCCCGCTGCGGGGCAGATCGTTCCTACCCCAGAACCTCACGAGAGGGTAGTTTTCCTCCACCACTTCCTCCGCGGACTGGGGTTTCCCCTCCATCCATTCGTCCGCGGTCTTATGTTCTACTACAGGCTGGACTTTCATGATCTGGCCCCGAACTTCATCCTCAACATTTCGGCATTCATCATCGTGTGTGAGGCTTTCCTCCGCATCCGGCCCCACTTCGGCCTGTGGCTGAAGACCTTCAATATCAAGCCGAAGGTGGTGGGAGGCCAACAAGCGGAATGCGGCGGAGCCATGGTGGGCAAGATGCCCAATGTTATATGGCTTGAAGGCTCCTTCGTGGAGACCATAAACGGGTGGCAATCGGCGTGGTTCTACATCACCAAGCCACGCGGCACCAACTGGGTGGTGGCCCCCGAGTTTTGATCCGGAATCCCCACGCGGCTCACCTCCTGGAAAGAGAAGGGCCTATCCTGGGGTTCATCAGTGGAGCTGGACGGACTCCAGAAATGTATCCGGAATATGGCAAGCAAGAATCTCAAGCTTGTCAACATAGTCCAGGTCATGCTCTTCTGCCGGATCCTCCCGTGTCAACAACGAGATTTCAACTTGTGGGAGTTCGACCTGGCCCAGCACCAAACTCTGAGCGAGCACTTCGACACGACGCACAAGGACGTCTGGAGGGTGTTGTTCAAGGGCGCCGAGGTCCCTCCCTCTCTCACCGAGGACCGCGGGCTAAGCGCGAAGCACCCTGCGAATCCGGTAAGTTTTGTACATTTGGTAGGATTTTTGCTTCCCATTGCTTAACCACATGCGGGGTCTGAGCTCCCATGCCTTTGACAGGACTGGGCGGGGGCATCGGAGAAGATCAACTGTCCGGCCCCTCTGCCCGAAGACACTGCAGACGCTCTCCTGACGGAAATGCTGACTCCGGCTCCTTACAAGGTGCTGGAGAAGACCAAGAAGAAGGCCAAGGGAACCCAAAAGAGTTCCCGACGCCAGGTGGTATCGGACTCATTGTCCGATGACTCTGTGACGCACTCCTCCCACGAAGACGAGGAGGAAGATGAAGATGCTCCCCCTCCAGCCGGGGGAGACAAGAAAAGGAAGGCCGCCCCAACCGGGGGGTCGAAGGGTCCAAGAAGGGAAGGACTCTCCTTCCGGACTGCTCCACCATCGCCGCCGAAGACGAAGACGAGTGGCTGCTCAAGGCCAAGCCCCTGGCGAAGTCGTAAGTATTCAGATACCAGAGTAACTCATATCATACCTTTTGTCGCATTGCTTCTCCTAACGCCGAATATGATTATGCAGACCGCCCCAAGCCCGTATCGGCATATCTTCGTCGGACGGCTCCTTGGACTCGTCGGATATGGATAGCGATCCACTTCCGACCGCCACCTCCCCTTGCCCTACGGACAACGCCGAGGTGCTGTCTCAAGAGGCATCGGGTCGAGGGGAGACAGTCCCGGAGGCGCCTCAAGGTGACCTTCCGGACTCTAGGAGCAGAGGGAGTAAGGCTCCCGAGGGCTCCGAGTTCGGCCTTCAACCGAACACTGCGTCGGAACCTCCAGTGGTTCCGGACTCGGGCAGGCGGCCTCCTTCCAAAAGGGGCAAGACGCCCGAGCTGGTGACCTCTGTCCATCCAGAGGCACCAGACAATCTGCTGGGAGCGCTTCGCAGTGCTTCCATCGACGAAGAGCACCGCACTATTATGAGTGCGGTGATCCAGAAGGTTCAGTCCGCCAAGATCGGACTGACTGTAGCCTATGCCAGCCTTCTAACAGGCTTTGAGGTAAGTATTTGAAATATAGGAAAAATATTACCGCATAGACAGTAGCCCCTGATGCTCTGTTTGGTGTTCAAAAAGAAAAGTCGACTAGAGGATCAACTAATATCTGCAGGAGTCTAATATAAGTATGTCTATATGTGTATGCAGGCTTCACTGCTGACCTCTGCCGCACTGACTGCGGAGGTCGCCATACTGAAGCAAGACCTCGAAGGGTCCAAGAAAGAGCTCGGCCTTGCTAAGAGGCAGCTCGAGGAGAACAAAGGTAAGTAATACCTAGTCTATAGATATGTATATATACAAAAAGGATGCGATTGCAAAATGACAGGATTATCTTTAATTTGCCAGGGGCCACGACCGAAGTGGCATCCTTGAAGCAAGTGCTATCCGAGGCTGAAAACAAAGCGGCCTAGGAGCGCACCGAGTGAGAAAAACAAGTGGCACGGGTGGGCGAGGTGCAGCAAGAGCTCCACGCTCTCGTGACGAAGCACGAGGCGTTGGAGCTTGACTTGAAGACGCGAGATTCCGAGCTTGCCGCGGCCCTTGAGAGTGCAAAGAGTGCCAAGGCTGAAGCCCAAAAGGCGCTCCGGGAGATTGATGTGATGAAGAAGATAGCGGCGGGTAAGGCATTCAATATGCAAAGCAAGCATGTGAAAGTAAATTACTTGTTACTTACCCGAGTCCGGAGCTCTCCAGGAGCATTCGCAGATTTGCCCCGCAGCGTGTCGGATGGCGCATAGTTTTACCAGGCCGAGGAGGGAAGCTCAACGGAGAAGCTGTTCTGGTCTCAGTATACTGGGACCGAACACCCGGTGCCTATGAGCGACCAGCTAAAGCAGCTGGTCGAGCTACACAAAGCGGCCGAACAGGCCATGATGGGCTGTATAGTCCGGATGTGGCCTGGCGACGCCCTCCCCAACAGCTACCTCGGCCTTGTGAGGCGGCTTGTGGATGCCTGCCCATGGCTGGAAGTCATCAAGCGGTCCGTCTGCATCGAGGGTGCTCGCCGGGCTTTCGCCCGTGCGAAGGTGCACTGGGCCAAGATGGACGCCGTGAAGCTGGTGAAGGAGGGGCCGCCGCAGGGCAAGGAGCATCGCCACCCCGAGATGTACTATGAGGGTGTCCTGAAGGGTGCCCGTCTTGTAGCGGACGAGTGTGCAAAAGATGTAATATTTGAATGAACTTGCTCGTGTAATCCTATATGATGAAAACTTGTCCATATGCGCTATGCAACGCTTGTTTGAATTTAAAATATTACCTTCTATTCGGTTGTTTATCAAATCTGAGAGATGGCTAGTCATTGGCTTCTGCCCCACGCCACGAGTGCTGGGGTGTTCGGGATAAACCTGAGCACTCTTGTTCCCATTTTTGGGTCCTTCGAGGGAGGTGCTCAGCACAACGAACAAGGCAATCGGACTATAATGCGTTATCACTCTCACTTAGCCATAGAATTCTATAATTTTAAATTTCGGCGAAGCCCCTACTATTCGGAAGGCCGAATTCGGGGCGCTATACACGCCTTAAGCCGGACAGGGCCGACTCCTCGCTCTAAGCGGCATAAGTCTTTAGGGACTTGAAACCTCTCGAACAGTGACCAGTCTCTCGCCTTATCATGACAGTCAGTTTTAGCTTTCTCTACTGAGGTGCTTAGCCCAGCAGAACCGGGGCACAATCGCAGTAGTTCTCCCAGTGCTACCTTAGCCGATATAGCGGAACGTAAGGTACCAAAACATGGGAGCCGGGCAAACCCAACTATAGACCCAAGACATGATTCGGAGCTGATGCATAGAATGCTATAAGTTCGGGGTGCCGCACTGTCGAATGTGTTCGGACTTTTGATGCCGTATTATGGGGTATGCTTAAGCCCCCAGCGTATTGGCCGTACCAGAGTGTACGGGTGCTAGATGTCATGAATGAACATATATATATATAAAGGAATAATGCAATAATAGTCTTAATGCTATGCATTGTTTATTCAAAAAGGTGCGTTAAAGCAGAATGATACAAGTAGTGCGATAAGCAAAAAGTAGGACTATTTGACATGTCCCTTCCAAGGGCAAGCTGAGGAATAGTATTAAAGCAAGTATTTCACTCGTTATCGTAATCCACCTGGGAATTCCGTGGTGTGACGTAGCTTTTTGCCTCCTTGGTTGCTGCATCATGTGTTCGGCAATCATGCTGCCGGACAGGGTTTCCAGAGATTAATGTCCTGAAAGAGAAAAATAACAAAGAGGGAAGCCCCTAGTGCGGTTTAAGCCGCGTCTTGGAGCGTGCTGTAGTCGTGCCCCCCTTCCCACCTATGCCCATGGTATTTTTAATGCATAATTATGTACGCGTGGCACGGACTTCGCCGTTTGGCTGGGACCGAGGTGGGGGCCGCATTGCTATGCGAGCTCAGAACGTGCCAGGCAGTCCTGTTGCCGATTACTCCGGGCACGCTTGAAGGTGTACGGGTCCTTAATCGCCAAACTAGTGGATTGCCTTAAGAGGCTGCTTTGCACTTCTGCTGCGAGGGCCGCAGTGTGCTCCTCCATGCAGAGAGAGCGTTCTGTGTTTCCATTGACTGTGATGACCCCCCGAGGTCCTGGCATCTTGAGCTTGAGTTATGCATAATGCGGTACCGCGTTGAATCTCGCAAATGCGGTTAGCCCAAGCAATGCATGGTAGCCACTACGGAACGGGACTATGTCGAAGATTAACTCTTAGCTTCAGAAGTTATTCGGGGATCCGAAGACCACTTCCAGTGTGACTGAGCCTGTGCAATGGGCCTCTACACTTGGTATGACACCTTTAAAGGTCGTTTTTGTGGGTTTGATCCTTGAGGGGTCTATACCCATTTTGCGCACTATGTCCTGATAAAGCAGGTTCAGGCTGTTGCCGCCATCCATAAGGACTCGAGTGAGGTGAAATCCGTCAATGATTGGGTCTAGGACCAATGCGGTGAATCCGCCATGACGGATACTAGTGGGGTGGTCCCTGCGATCGATGGTGATCGGATAGGAGGACCATGGGTTGACCTTTGGGGCGACTGGCTCCAACGCATATACGTCCGTGAGCGCACGCTTCTGCTCCCTCTTGGGGATGTGGGTTGCGTATATCATGTTCACCGTCCACACTTGTGGGGGGAACCTCTTTTGTCCTCCGGTGTTCGGCTGCCGGGGCTCCTCCTCGTCATCACTATGTGACCCCTTATCTTTGTTTTCGGCATTTAACTTGCCGGCCTGCTTGAACACCCAACAATCCTTGTTGGTGTGTTTGGCTGGCTTGTCGGGGGTGCCGTGTATTTGACACGAGCGATCGAGTATACAGTCCAAATTGGACGGGCTCGGAGTGCTTCTTTTGAATGGCTTTTTCCGCTGACCGGGTTTAGAGCCTTTGAATCCAGCATTGACTGTCGTATCCTCGGTATTGTCGCTGTTAATGCGGTGCTTATGTTTGTTGCAACGTGACCTGCCGTTGCCGTCCTTGGTATCCAAAGTACCATGGTTCTTTGATATGTTATTGTTGTGAGCCAACCAGCTGTCCTCTCCCGCACAAAAGCGGGTCATGAGTGTCATGAGGGCTGCCATAGATTTCGGCTTTTCCTGGCCAAGGTGCCGGGCGAGCCATTCGTCGCGGATGTTGTGCTTAAAAGCTGCTAGGGCCTCTACATCCGGACAATAGACAATTTGATTTTTCTTTGTTAGGAACCGTGTCCAGAATTGCCTGGCTGATTCCTTTGGCTGCTGAATTATGTGGCTCAAGTCATCGGCATCTGGTGGTCGCACATAAGTGCCCTTAAAGTTGTCGAGGAATGCGGCTTCAAAATCTTCCCAACAGCCAATGGACTCTTTTGGCAAGCTGTTGAGCCAATGTCGAGCTGGTCCTTTGAGTTTGAGTGGGAGGTATTTGATGGTGTATAGGTCAGCACCGCGGGCCATGTGGATGTGCAGTAGGAAATCCTCGATCCATACCGCAGGATCTGTTGTGTCGTCGTATGATTCTATATTTACGGGTTTGAAACCCTCTGGGATTTGATGATCCATTACTGCGTCTGTGAAGCATAAGGGGTGTGCGGCTCCTCTGTACTGTGCTATATCGCGACGTAGCTAAAATGAGTCTTGCCCGCTGTGTTCGGCCTTGCCGGACTTACTTTTACTGTATCCGGCGTGACAATTATCGTCTCGCATAGTGGCGCGCCCTCGTGATCCGTAGATCGATCTTGCATGTTTTGCTTTGTCCTCCAATACTTCTCGCAGGTCTGGCGTATTTCCCCATGCCTTTTTATTTGAATGGCGTCGGGGTGCGGGCTGAGCTTTTGGCTGGAATGCCTCTCTATCGCGGCCATGAGGTGGCCGATCAGCCGCATCATACGCCGGGGATGTAGGTTTCGGTGCTTCCTCCTCCAGTCGGGGTAGCAACCTGCACTTTGGGTAACTCTTGGAGGGGCGTTCGAGTTTATATTCCTTGGCCGCCAGGACTTCAGTCCATTTGTCAGCTAGCAAATCTTGATCAGCTTGAAGCTGCTGCTGCTTTTTCTTAAGGCTATTTGCCGTGGCTATAAGCCGGCGCTTGAAGCGCTCTTGTTCGAAGGGATCCTCTGGCATGACGAATTCGTCATCGTTGAGGCTTGCCTCATCTTCGGAGGGAGGCATGTAATTGTCATCCTCCACCTCTCCATCTGTCGCTCTCTCAGGAGGGCTGGCTTCTCCATCCTCCTGCTCCAAATCTTGCTGGAGGGGATTGTTATTGTGTTCGGCACTGTCCGGAGTGCTATTATCTCCGGTGCCGGTATCACCGCTTTTTCCTTGGCGGGACTTAGAGCGGCGCCGCTGACGCGGGCGCTTGGGTTGCTTCTTGGAGGGGTCATCCTCCGGTGTCCCGTCGCTATTGCCTTCTTTGGGTGTGTCCACCATGTATATGTCATATGATGAGGTGGCTGTCCAGTGCCCTGTGGGCAGTGGTTCCTCTTCGCCTCCCGCATCGTTGTCCATACCGTCGATATCTTCGGAGTCGAAGTCGAGCATGTCGGTTAAGTCATCGACAGTGGCTACTAAGTGGGTGGTGGGTGGGCGGCGAATTTCTTCGTCATCCGCATCCCAATCCTGCCGGACATAGTTCGGCCATGACTCTCCTGACAAGGAGAGAGACCTTAATGAGTTCAGTATGTCGCCAAAGGATGAGTGCTGAAAAATATCCGTGGAGGTAAACTCCATGATCGTCGCCCAGCCCGATTCAATAGGCACGGGCGCAGGCGGTTCGGAGTCCGTGGCCGGAGAAGGATCCAGCAGTTTGGCAACACGGCTCTCGTGAAAGGTAAGGTCGATATTCGGCTCGATCGCCACTGAGGATACGGCTTCCGTGGCGGGGTCTATCCACCCATCCATGGATGGCGCGACTGGTTCCGAATTGAGGGTCGGAGTGGTTGCCGGTGCGATATCCTGAACATTGTCCAACGGCAGAGCTAAATCATGCTCATCGAGACCGTGCAGCACACTTGGCAGGGGCTCGAATCCGTCGAAGATCAAGTATCCGCAGATATCGGTCGAATAGTTTAAGCTTCCAAACCTGACATGGTGGCCAGGGGCGTAACTTTCGATCTGCTCCAGATGACCAAGCGAGTTGGCCCGCAATGTGATGCCGCCGAATATGAAGATCTGTCCGGGGAGAAAAGTCTCACCCTGGACTGCATCGCTATCGATGATTGAAGGAGCCATCAAGCCTAATGGCGACGACATAGAGGAACTCTCAATGAAAGCACCAATGTCGGTGTCAAAACCGGCGGATCTCGGGTAGGGGGTCCCGAACTGTGCGTCTAAGGCGGATGGTAACACGAGGCAGGGGACACGATGTTTTACCCAGGTTCGGGCCCTCTTGATGGAGGTAAAACCCTACATCCTGCTTGATTTATTATTGATGATATGAGTATTACAAGAGTTGATCTACCACGAGATCGGAGAGGCTAAACCCTAGAAGATAGCCTATGGTATGATTGTGTGTTGTCCTACGGACTAAAACCCTCCGGCTTATATAGACACCAGAGGGGGCTAGGGTTACACAAGGTCGGTTACAAAGGAGGAGATATCCATATCCGTACTGCCTAGCTTGCCTTCCACGCCAAGTAGAGTCCTATCCGGACATGGGACGAAGTCTTCAATCTTGTGTCTTCATAGTCCAACAGTCCGTCCAAAGGATATAGTCCGGCTGTCCGGAGACCCCCTAATCTAGGACTCCCTCACAAAGGAATTACGATTTTCAAATCAGAAGAACAGAAGCAGAGGCTATGATCAAAAGGTAATTGAGTTGAATCAATATTGATCGATAATCAATCAATGTTTGATTTGCCAAGAACAAGCTAGTGACGTCTGAGCCGGAAGGATGAATGCTAGGATCTGATTGAGGATTGTGAGCATTCGCAACGTATTGGATCAAGGGACGGACAAGACTCGAAACGATAGCGACAGAGGATGTCAACAGAGATTACTAGAAATATGGAATTAACCATAATGCAGGCACACAAGACTTTCAAGAGCAATAGGCTACTACGGATTTCGGAATATTGAATAGTATTTTGAAGGATTTTGTGAAACACATGAACAACAAGGGATGAGCAGATACTCGGCAAGTGCGAGGAATTATCCGTAGGGGTATTTATGTGGCAAAGAACTGCTAGGAAGTAGGCTCAAGGGATTCTCGGAACAATAGAGAGAATTTCGAGGCATCTCGTAATAACAAGAGCAACGAGGAATGATTGTATGTATGGCAAATGTATGTAGTTTTCCATAGGGGTTGACGGTGGAAGGGAATCGCAAAAGCGATGAGCACAAATTCTCGAGCGAACATCGGAGAGTATCTTCAAAGTCTTCTGGTGAAGCAGGCGATCATATGGAATAAAGTGGCTCTCCGGGATGAAGAGTTTACGAGAACCTAATGTCAGGGTTTGCAAAATCGTTTAACCCGATTAGAAGAGAGATCAGAGTCCCAGAGTATAGACGAGGAATAAAAGATCCTAATACCGCCCAATTGGCGAGGTGGGCCCGTAAGCCACAAAGCCAAGTTAGTAAAATAGTTTTGGATGACTAGACTCAACTTTGGCCAAGAAGTTGGAAAGGGGATCCTACAGGCAGTCGGCTCTGATACTAACTTGTGACGCCCTCGATTCAATCGTACACTAATCATACACGCAAATGTGTAGGATCAAGATCAAGGACTCACGGGAAGATATCACAACACAACTCTATACACAAATTAAAATAATACAAGCTTTATATTACAAGCCAGGGGCCTCGAGGGCTCGAATACATAAGCTCAAATACACAAGAGTCAGCGGAAGCAACAATATCTGAGTATAGACATGAGTTAAACAAGTTTTCCTTAAGAAGGCTAGCACAAAAGCAGCAATGATCGAAAAGGCAATGCCTCCTGCCTGGGAGCCTCCTAACTACTCCTGGTCGTCCGCAGCCTCCACGTAGTAGTAAGCACCCACGGTGTAGCAGTAGTCATCGCCGAAGGTGGCGTTTGGCTCCTAGGCTCCACCATCTGGTTGCGACTTCCGAGAAGAATGGAAAAGGGGAAAAAGAGGAAGCAAAGCAACGGTGAGTACTCATCCAAAGTACTCGCAAGCAAGGATCTACACTACATATGCATCAGTGTCAAAGAAATGGGTAGTATCTATGGACTGAACTACAGAATGCCAGAAGGGAAGGGGAAATCCTAGCCTATCGAAGACTAGCATCTTCAAGCAGCTCCAAGCATCTTGCAGCATCAGAAGAGATAAGAGTGGCATATTATAATATTAATAATTATGTTGTAACAACGCCCAGAGATCACTTCCTTGACTCCCCGCGAGAAAACAATACCGGAGCCATCATTTCCATTACATGCATCAGCATCAAGTTCTAGTTGTATCGATCGGGATACAACTCCGAGCTTCCGTTACCGTGGAGACGGCTATTCGAATAGATAGAATACTTCCCTGCAGGGATGCACCAACTTACCCAACACGCTCAATCAACTCTGGCCGGACACACCATCTGGTCATGACCGGCCTGGGCCGATCAACACACCGCAACCCTACCTAGGCTCGACAAAGAGGTCAGCACGCCGGTCTAAATCCTAAGCGTGCAGGGGTCTTGGGCCCATCACCCTTTGCACTCCTGCACGTTGCGTACGTGGCTAGTGAGCAGACCTAGCTACCTCCTTTAACAAGGAAGGTGCTTATGCAGTCCAACCCAGCACGCGCCACTTAGTCGATGACGTTTGGAAAGCTTTAGTTGATGCATACGACGCAGAGTGCCCACATTATTCCCGCGTGGTGGTTAGTGCGAAAAAGGCCAGAGGCCTACTCGGATCAAATATCCAAACTGTTAGTGCCTTGGTAGTGCGGTAACGATCAATGATCCACGATATGTGGTCCCGTCGCCCCATCTCACAGACTTGCGGCAAGGGCCAAGAATGCCCGGCCGCCTCGTGTGGAAAACTTGCGGGTATCCTCCAGATCAACCTGACTTCACATCACTCGCGGGTACCCCTCGAGGCTGACACGATGTCATCAAGGTTCTATGGTAAGTAAAAGTAACCGTGTGTGTGAAACAGCATGGGGGAAACCTGAGGAATCACCCTCAATGGATTGCCACTCGACGTAACCATCAAGGTGGACTTGGAGGAATCACCCTCGTTGGTCCACACTAGAGGGGTTGCACGACAGAGTCATTATCCTCCAGATCAACCCGACTTCACATCACTCGCAGGTACCCCTCGATTACCATGACCGAATAGCTACAGTACAGGGTTAACATCAGAAGTGCTGGCGAGGTATCACCCTTGGCACTCGATAGTAACTATGCAGAGTCGTACAACTAAGGGGCTGATGTGCGGTGCCGGGGCCTGGACATCGATCACGTAGATCGATTCATTGAACATAAAGCAGGGGCAACTGGGACAAGGTGGGGGTCACTAATGGATCTCTAACCAACCTATACTAAGCAGTTTAGAATAAGCAAGTAAGGTATGAAAGCAGGTAACAAAAACAAGCTATGCACCAGAATGGGATCATACAAAAAGTAGTAGTAGTTCTAATGCAAGCAAGAGAGGGAAAGTAATAGGCGATATCAGAATGCTCAAGGGGGGTTCATTTGCCTGGAAGCTCTGCTACAAAGGAACGGTCGTTGGTGATGTAGTCGATCACGGGGACAACGTCGGTCTCGGGGTCTAACGGAGAGAAGAGGGGGAAGAAACAGTAAATATAAAGCACACGGATACATTACTAAGTATGACATGATGGTACACAATGCTAGGAGTGTTCTAACGCAGGCTACACGATACCAGCGAAGGGGGAAACATCCGGGAATGTTTTCCCGGTTCCAGACCTGTGTCCAACAGATGACCAAGGGGGAATGTTCCATGTTCATATAGTTAGAGGCATCTGACACATATGTGGGTAGCTTATTCGGGTTCGTCTTGTTTTTCTGAGCGACTTTCATGTAGAAAACATTTTCATCAAAGCTACAGTTTAGTTTCTATGATTTTCCAAAATTTATAACATTTTCTGAATTTATTAACAAATAAAAAATAATAGCAAAATGCAAGATGCACCCTTTGGGTACACAACCAAAGAGGCTGACTGGTGGGCCTGGTCAACTATTGAGTCAGCAGTCAATAGTTGACCGGTCAACTGTCAACGGAGCAAGGAGGGTCCCGCATGTCATAGGCTTAGTCTTTAGTTAGAGTTAAATTAAACATTTTAATTTGTCCAGGGGACCACTTGTTAGTGTTAGTGGGTTAATCTAATTCTAATAATTAGTCGTACCTAAATCTAATTAGTGTGGGTGGTCCATTAGTCAGTGGGGTTAGGGGGATTTAGCCCCTCTAATTAGGTCGGCCGGCCCCACTAGGCAGGGGGAGCCGGGTGTGTCCACAGCGAGCATCGGTGGGTGTCGAGGCCTCGCACGGGCTGCCGGCCGGCTGCAGCGATTGTGAATCGGCAGGGGAGCGGGCCGGCGAGCGACGGGTGCAGGAGGCGGCGGCGGCGGTCTGGCAGGGGCGGGTGCGAGCGGGGGGGGGGGGCTTAGGCGAGCATGCACCACAGGGGGCAACGACAGGCGGCCGCGGCCATGGGCGCAAGGGACGAGCGCGGGGGAGGAGGCGTGCGGGCATGGGCGGCCTCCGGTGGGTGGCGGCGTGCGTGCGGACGGTGGCAGGCAGCAGTGCAGCAGCGGGCGGAGGCGGGCAGCAGCAACAAGCACGCATTGGGAGCATCAGGGGAAGACAGCAGCGGGTCGGCGCGACGGCGAGAGGAGCTGCAACGCGGGGTGCTCGTGGGCAGGCACAAGGCGTGTTTGAAGCGGCTAGGCCGCGACCGTGCGATGGGGAACATGAGCTCCAGGGATCTCGATCGCGGCAGTGTGGCTAAACTCGGCGGCGAGCTTCGGCACCTCTGCGATTTCAGCTACTGGCACGGAAACAATGCGTGAGCAAAGGGGTTTCGAAGGGGAGCGCACCACGCGACCGGACGAGTAGCCGACGAGGTCGGGGGAGGTCGGAGTTGAGCGAATCAACGGTGGACAGCGACGCTTGCCCATGGAGGGGGTCGACAGGAGTGACGACAGGAGGGTGTCCTAGCTGGTGGCGCTCGGCGTGGAAGAAGAGGATGACGACACGCTTCTTCTGGGCATCAGTGAACGGTGACCGGTGGCCACGACAACGACGACGAAGGCGCGGTCACCGCATGAGCTCTTGCGCTCGATTTCAAGAAGAGGAGGTGGGCACGATGGGGAAGAGGAGGGGAATCGGATGAGGGGGTGCTAGGGTTTCAGTTGGACAATTATGTAGGCCGAGGTGGGGCACGTGGAGATCATCCATGGCCATGGCGGCTGTATGAAGGAAATATGCCCTAGAGGCAATAATAAAGTTATTATTTATTTCCTTGTATCATGATAAATGTTTATTATTCATGCTAGAATTGTATTAACCGGAAACATAATACATGTGTGAATACATATACAAACAGAGTGTCACTAGTATGCCTCTACTTGACTAGCTCATTGATCAAAGATGGTTATGTTTCCTAACCATAGACATGAGTTGTCATTTGATAACGGGATCATATCATTAGGATATTGATGTGATTGACTTGACCCATTCGGTTAGCATAGCACTTGATCGTTTAGTTTGTTGCTATTGCTTTCTTCATGACTTATACATGTTCCTATGACTATGAGATTATGCAACTCCCGTTTACCGGAGGAACACTTTGTGTGCTACCAAACGTCACAACGTAACTGGGTGATTATAAAGGTGCTCTACAGGTGCCTCCGAAGGTACTTGTTGGGTTGGCATATTTCGAGATTAGGATTTGTCACTCCGATTGTCGGAGAGGTATCTCTAGGCCCACTCGGTAATGCACATCACTATAAGCCTTGCAAGCATTGCAACTAATGAGTAGTTGCTGGACGATGTGTTATAGAACGAGTAAAGAGACTTGCCGGTAACGATATTGAACTAGGTATTGAGATACCGACGATCGAATCCCGGGCAAGTAACATACCGATGACAAAGGGAACAATGTATGTTGTTATGCGGTTTGACCGATAAAGATATTTGTAGAATATGTGGGAGCCAATATGAGCATCCATGTTCCGCTATTGGTTATAGACCGGAGATGTGTCTCGGCCATGTCTACATTGTTCTCGAACCCGTAGGGTCCGCACGCTTAATGTTACGATGACAGTTTCATTATGAGTTTATATGTTTTGATGTACCGAAGGTTGTTCGGAGTCCCGGGTGATCACGGACATGACGAGGAGTCTCGAAATGGTCGAGACATAAAGATTGATATATTGGAAGCCTATGTTTGGACATCGAAAGTGTTCCGGGTGAAATCGGCATTTTACCGGAGTACCGGGAGGTTACCGGAACCCCCGGTAACCTAATGGGCCTTAATGGGCCTAGTGGAGGAAGTAGAGAGGAGGCCAAGGGGCAGCTGCGCGCCCCTCCCCCCCAGTCCGAATAGGACAAGGAGGGCAGGCGGCACCCCCCTTTCCTTTCCCCTCTTTCTCTCCTCCCCCCAAGTCCTAGTCCAACATGGAAAGGGGGGAGTCCTACTCCCGGTGGGAGTAGGACTCCTCTTGGCGCGCTCCTTGCTTGGCCGCACCTCCTCCCCCTTGCTCCTTTATATACGGGGCGGGGGCACCCCATAGACACAACAATTGATCATTGATCTCCTAGCCGTGTGCGGTGCCCCCCTCCACCATAATCCTCGATAATATTGTAGCGGTGCTTAGGCGAAGCCCTGCGACGGTAGAACATCAAGATCGTCACCACGCCGTCGTGTTGACGGAACTCTTCCCCGACATTCTGCTGGATCGGAGTCCGGGGATCGTCATCGAGCTGAACGTGTGTTAGAACTCGGAGGTGCCGTAGTTTCGGTGCTTGATCGGTCGGGCCGTGAAGACGTACAACTACCTCAACCGCGTTGGGCTAACGCTTCCGCTTTCGATCTATGAGGGTACGTAGACAACACTCTCCTCTCTCGTTGCTATGCATCATGATCTTGCATGTGCGTAGGAATTTTTTTGAAATTACTACGTTCCCAACAGTGGCATCCGAGCCTAGGTTTTATGCGTTGATGTTATATGCACGAGTAGAACACAAGTGAGTTGGGGGCGATAAAAGTCATATTGCTTACCAGCATGTCACACTTTGGTTCGGCGGTAATGTTGGATGAAGCGGCCCGGACCGACATTACGCGTACGCTTACACGAGACTGGTTCTACCGACGTGCTTTGCACACAGGTGGCTGGCGGGTGTCAGTTTCTCCAACTTTAGTTGAACCGAGTGTGGCTACGCCCGGTCCTTGCGAAGGTTAAAACAGCACCAACTTGACAAACTATCATTGTGGTTTTGATGCGTAGGTAAGAACGGTTCTTGCTCAGCCCGTAGTAGCCACGTAAAACTTGCAACAACAAAGTAGAGGACGTCTAACTTGTTTTTGCAGGGCATGTTGTGATGTGATATGGTCAAGACGTGATGAGATATAAGTTGTTGTATGAGATGATCATGTTTTGTTGAAGTTATCGGCAACTGGCAAAATCCTTATGGTTATCTCTCTATTGCATAAGATGCAAGCGCCAAATAATTGCTTTATTTTATCGCTATGCGATAGCAATAGTTGCAAGAGCAATTGTTGGCGAGACAACCATGTGACGACACATTGATATAGATCAAGATGATGGAGATCATGGTGTCATGCCGGTGACGATGGAGATCATGACGATGCTTTGGAGATGGAGATCAAAGGCACAAGATGATGATGGCCATATCATGTCACATATTTTGATTGCATGTGATGTTTATCTTTTATACATCTTATTTTGCTTAGTTCTACGGTAGCTTTATAAGATGATCTCTCACCAATTATCAAGGTACAAGTGTTCTCCCTGAGTATGCACCGTTGCGAAAGTTCTTCGTGCTGAGACACCACGTGATGATCGGGTGTGATAGGCTCTACGTTCAAATACAACGGGTGCAAAACAGTTGCACACGCGGAATACTCAGGTTAAACTTGACGAGCCTAGCATATAACAAATATGGCCTCGGAACACGAAGACCGAAAGGTCGAGCGTGAATCATATAGTAGATATGATCAACATAGTGATGTTCACCATTGAAACTACTCCATCTCACGTGATGATCGGACATGGTTTAGTTGATATGGATCACGTGATCACTTAGAAGATTAGGGGGATGTCTGTCTAAGTGGGAGTTCTTAAGTAATATGATTAATTGAACTTTAATTTATCATGAACTTAGTCCTGGTAGTATTAGCATATCTATGTTGTAGATCAATTGCTCGCGATATTGCTCCCCGTTTAATTTTTTATATATTCCTAGAGAAAACTATGTTGAAAAATGTTAGTAGAAATGATGCGGATTGGATCCGTGATCTGAGGATTAACCTCATTGCTGCACAGAAGAATTATGTCCTTGATGCACCGCTAGGTGACAGACCTATTACAGGAGCAGATGCAGACGTTATGAACGTTTGGCTAGCTCAATATGATGACTACTTGATAGTTTAGTGCACCATGCTTAACGTCTTAGAATCGGGACTTCAAAGACGTTTTGAACGTCATGGACCATATGAGATGTTCTAGGAGTTGAAGTTAAGTATCTCAAGCAAATACCCGAGTTGAGAGATATGAAGTCTCCAACAAGTTCTATAGCTAAAAGACGGAGGAGAATAGCTCAAGCAGTGAGCATGTGCTCAGATTGTCTGGGTACTACAATCACTTGAATCAAGTGGGAGTTAATCTTCCAGATAAGATAGTGATTGACAGAATTCTCTAGTCACCATCACCAAGTTAGTAGAACTTCGTGATGAACTATGATATGTAAGGGATAACGAAAACGATTCCCAAGCTCTTCGTAATGCTGAAATCAACGAAGGTAGAAATCAAGAAAAATATCAAGTGTTGATGGTAGACAAGACCACTAGTTTCAAGAAAAGGGCAAAGGGAAGAAGGGGAACTTCAAGAAGAATGGAAAGCAAGTTGCTGCTCAAGTGAAGAAGCCCAAGTCCGATCCTAAGCCTAAGACTAAGTGCTTCTACTGCAAAGGGACTGGTCACTGGAAGCGGAACTGCCCCAAGTATTTGGCGGATAATTAGGATGGCAAAGTGAACAAAGGTATATTTGATATACAGATTATTGATGTGTATTTTACTAGTGTTCGTAGCAACCCCTCGGTATTTGATACTGGTTCATTTGCTAAGAGTAGTAACTCGAAATGGGAGTTGCAGAATGAACATAGACTAGTTAAGGGTGAAGTGACGATGTGTGTTGGAAGTGGTTCCAACAATGATATGATCATCATCACACACTCCCTATACTTTCGGGATTAGTGTTGAACCTAAATAAGTGTTATTTGGTGTTTGCGTTGAGCATGAATATGATTTGATCATGTTTATTGCAGTACGGTTATTCATTTAAGTAAGAGAATAAATTGTTGTTCTATTTACATGAATAAAACCTTATATGGTTACACACCCAATGCAAATGGTTCATTGGATCTCGATCGTAGTGATACACATATTCATAATATTGAAACCAAAAGATGCAAAGTTAATAATGATAGTGCAACTTATTTGTGGCACTGCCGTTTAGGTCATATTGGTATAAAGCACATGAAGAAACTCCATGCTAATGGACTTTTGGAATCACTTGACTATGAATCAGTTGATGCTTGCGAACCATGCCTCATGGGCAAGATGACTAAGACTCCGTTCTCCGGAACAATGCAACAAGCAACAGATTTGTTTGAAATCATGCATACTGATGTATGTGGTCCGATGAATATTGAAGGTCGCGGCAAGTATCATTATTTTCTGATCTTCACAGATGATTTGAGCAGATATGAGTATATCTACTTGATGAAACACAAGTCTGAAACATTTGAAAAGTTCAAAGAATTTCAGAGTGAAGTGGAGAATCGTCGTAACAAAATAAAAGTTTCTACGATATGATCGTAGAAGTAAAATATTTGAGTTATGAGTTTGGCCTTCAGTTAAAACAATGTGAAATAGTTTCACTGCTCACGCCACCTGGAACACCACAGTGTAATGGTGTGTCCGAACGTCGTAACCGTGCTTTATTAGATATGGTGCGATCTATGACGTCTCTTACTGATTTACCGCTATCATTTTGGGGTTATGCATTAGAGACAGCTACATTCACGTTAAATAGGGCACCATCTAAATCCGTTGAGACGACACCGTATGAACTATGGTTTGGCAAGAAACCTAAGCTGTCATTTCTTAAAGTTTGAGGTTGCAATGCTTATGTGAAAAAGTTTCAACCTGATAAGCTCAAACCCAAATCGGAGAAGTGCGTCTTCATAGGATACCCAAAAGAAAATGTTGGGTACACCTTCTATCACAGATCCGAAGGCAAGATATTTGTTGCTGAGAATGGATCCTTTCTAGAGAAGGAGTTTCTCTCGAAATAAGTGAGTGGGAGGAAAGTAGAACTTGATGAGGTAACTTTACCTGCTCCCTTATTGGAAAGTAGTTCATCACAGAAATCTGTTCCTGTGACTACTACACCAATCAGTGAGGAAGCTAATGATGATGATCATGTAACTTCAGATCAAGTTACTACCAAACCTTGTAGGTAAACCAGAGTGAGATCCGCACCAGAGTGGTACGGTAATCCTATTCTGGAGGTCATGTTACTTGACCATGACGAACCTACGAACTATGAGGAAGCGATGATGAGCCCAGATTCCGCGAAATGGCTTGAGGCCATGAAATCTGAGATGAGATCCATGTATGAGAACAAAGTATGGACTTTGATTGACTTAGCCATTGATCGGCGAGCCATTGAGATTATATGGATCTTCAAGAGGAAGACAGACGCTGATAGTAGTGTTACTATCTACAAAGCTAGAATTGTCGCAAAAGGGTTTTCGACAAGTTCAAGGTGTTGACTATGACGAGAGTTTCTCACTCGTATCTATGCTTAAGTCTGTCCGAATCATGTTAGCAATTGCCGCATTTTATGAAATCTGGCAAATGGATAAACAAAACTGCATTCCTTAATGGATTTATTAAAGAAGAGTTGTATATGATGCAACCAGAAGGTTTTGTCAATCCTAAAGGTACTAACAAAATATGCAAGCTCCAGCAATCCATCTATGGACTGGTGCAAGCATCTCGGAGTTGGAATATATGCTTTGATAAGTTGATCAAAGCATATAGTTTTATACAGACTTGCGGTGAAGCCTGTATTTACAAGAAAGTGAGTGGGAGCACTACAACATATCTGATAAGTATATGTGAATGACATATTGTTGATTGGAGATAATGTAGAATTATTCTGCAAAGCATAAAGGAAGTTTTGAATGGAGTTTTTCAAAGAAAGACCTCGGTGAAGCTGCTTACATATTGAGCATCAAGATCTATAGAGATAGATCAAGATGCTTGATAAGTTTTTCAATGAGTACATACCTTGACAAGATTTTGAAGTAGTTCAAAATGAAACAGTGAAAGAAGGAGTTCTTGCCTATGTTACAAGGTGTGAAGTTGAGTAAGACTCAAAACCCGACCACGGCAGAAGATAGAGAGAGAATGAAAGTCATCCCTATGCCTCAGCCATAGGTTCTATAAAGTATGCCATGTTGTGTACCAGACCTATTGTATACCCTGCCCTGAGTTTAGCAAGGGAGTACAATAGTGATCTAGGAGTAGATCACTAGACAGCGGTCAACATTCTGCTGGATCGGAGTCCGGGGATCGTCATCGAGCTGAACATGTGCTAGAACTCGGAGGTGCCGTAGTTTCGGTGCTCGATCGGTCGGGCCGTGAAGACGTACGACTACATCAACCGCGTTGTGCTAACGCTTCCGCTTTCGGTCTACGAGGGTACGTAGACAACACTCTCCTCTCTCGTTGCTATGCAACACCATGATCTTGCGTGTGCGTAGGAAATTTTTTGAAATTACTACGTTCCCCAACACTGTATGCTTGCCACGGCTCTCCTCTGTCTCACCCTACTGTACGTAGGAAGGAGAAGGCCTGCTAGGTGGGCTGGGCCGCACTGTCACTTCGGGCGGGCCAAGTGCACAGTAGCACTTCTATCTTCTTTTCCTATCAGTAGTTGTCTTAACTACTGTTTTCTATTTTCTTTTGATAGGAAATGATTTTTGTTCAAAACAAAAATTTGCACATAAATTCTATTCAATATTACAAGGTTGCACAAAAAGTTTGAGGTCAAAAGGAACTGTTCAAATTTAGGTTGAATTTAAATGGGTTTACTTAATGTTGTTTGCCCACTAAAATAATTGCTAGAGGGAATTTTGGAATTCAAATGAGGTTGGCTTCATAATGGAAATTAATCGAGGATTTTATGGAATCATGTCAACATTTTTGTCTCATTGCTTGAGAAAATATTAATTTCACTTACAATTTAAATTGGAATTTGATTTGAATTTTTGGACAAGTGGCAATTTGCATAGTAATCATGATGACATGGCCACCATTAGAGGGAGTTATTGTAGCCTGATTCTTGGGGTGTTACACACTCTTAGGTGTAAGAGGATCTCCTAAAGTTTCGATAGGCAAACTGTGTTTAATGATAGGTGCTTGTCTAAAGAATATTCATCTATCTCATTTCTTTCATTCATACGCATATCATTTTCATGGTCTAACATGTATTGTTCTAGTGGATCAGTAGGAGGCACAACAATAGAAGCAAGACCAATAATCTCATCTTTATTGGGTAATTTTTTATCATGAGGTTGTCTACTAAACTTGGAGAAATTAAATTCATGAGATACATCACCAAACTTAACACTGACCTTTTCCTAGCACAATCAATTTCAGCATTAATAGTATTCAAGAAAGGTCTACCAAATATAATAGGGCAAAATTCATCGTGTGGTGAACCAAGAACTAGAAAATCAGTAGGGTATTTAATCTTACCACACATGACTTCAACATCTCTAACAATCCCAAGCGATGAAATAGTATATATGTTTGCCAGCTTGATAGTAACACCAATATCTTCTATCTCAGCAGGTGCAATATCACGCATAACTTGATATAAAGAAAATGGAATAGCACTTATGCTAGCACCCATATCACATAGAACATGATGATAATGATCTCCAATCTTAACAGAAACATCAGTCATGCTAACAATTGGTTTACTCTTATCTAGCTTATATTGTTTAGTATTAACTTTGTTTAGCAATCCTAGTTGCCTACTTACAAAAAATTACATGACCATCTATATTATCGACCAAGAGGTCCTTAACTTTTGCAATATTGGGTTCCACTTTAATTTGTTTCAAGGGTTTAGGTGTTTTAACAAACTCTTATGAACCATAGTTGTAGATTTGGCATGTTCCTTAATCCTAATAAGGAAAGGAGGTTTCTCAATATAAGTAGTGGGTATAGTTGATTAACATTATAAGCAATTGTTTCAGTTTTAGCTATAACAGGTTCCTCACAAATTTCTTCAATAGGTGGCTAAAACTTAAACCACTTCTCCTTAGGGAGATCAACATGAGCAGCAAATGATTCACAGAAAGTAGCTACTATCTTAGAGTCAAGTCCATATTTTGCACTAAGCTTATGAAATGGCGGTGAACGAAGCATGAAAATCGAAAAAAATCCTATGAAACACCCAAGATCCAACCTAGGAGATACGTAGCTACGAAAGGGGAGTGTGTCTACATACTCTTGTAGACCTAAAAGTGTTAGCGTCGTAACGCAGTTGATGTAGTCATCAAAGGGTGCATTATCGAGATTCAATAAGAATAGACCATTCTCAAAGGGTGCATGGTCAATAAAGATATTATTCATGTAAACAGAACAACCATTGTTCTCTAACTTAAATGAATAATCATCTCGCACTAAACAAGATCCGGATATATTGTTCATGCTTAACACAAGCTCCAAAAACATTTATTTAGGTTTAATACTAATCCCAAAGGTAGAAGGAGTGTGTCAATGGCGATCACATCAACCTTGGAGACACTTCCAACGCGCATCGTCACCTCATCCTTAGCTAGTATCTGTTTACACCTGTAGGAATGAAGTATGTCTACGAGAGGGGGTGAGTGGGAGTTTTAAATTTTCTTCGGAAAAATCAAAACTCTCATAACCCAGCTGTGGAAACAAGAGTAAAATAGACTATGACGAGCTAAAGCTAGGTACCGAATGGAAACTAACATGCATCGAAACAAATCACATGATGGAAAACCGTATCAAATGGAAACATGAGTAATAGAGATAACAAGTGTTGCTCGATGGTGACAGGGAATTTGTTCGACCAGTTCGTCCTTCTGCGCAAGGACTACGTCTGGTTGGAGGGGTTGTGAATTAACACGGAAGATAATCTTCACCCTATTCTCCTCGACAATGATTTGTCAACCAATGTCTATTACTCATGGCATATACTTGAAGGAGATCTCCAAACCTTTACGGACTTCTTCTTTAAGAACCACAATCACTCTTGGTCTCTGTAGAAATTGACACCTAACCGTCTAGAGAGTTTGCAACTCTCAAGAGTAATAAGCGGAGCGTACTGGACTTGGATTCCAGTGATGCTAACCACTATCTAATTCTTCGGCTCTAGGGGTTTTCTCTCAGTGGATTTTAAACTCAAATCGCTCAGAGATTGGGTTGCTCAACAATCTTCTCGGAATCAAACGGAGCAGCCACCGGACAAAGCCGGCGCGGGATGGCTATTTATAGTTGCAGCCTTCCCAGATGGGAAATGACCATTTTGGACACGCGGTCCAACCAATGGCCAACTGACACATTTGCAACGATCGGATTTTGGAGCAACGGTAACATTACTTGAGGAATAAGTAATGCTAACTCCTCGGTCTGAGACAAATCTCTCGCAGCAAAGAAGATCACAGTCTCTTGCTGGCAAGTATTTTCTCGGAACACAAAGAGATTTCTCTCACAATTTTCATAGGATTTGGGTTTAGCATCAGAGAATGAAAGTTTCGAATGCTACACCCCTCTTAATAGTACGGTGGTCCTATGACTCAATGAAAGAAGAAGAAGAAGAAGAAGAAGAAGAACGAAATAAATGCTACGTCTTCACTTCATCTTCATTCTTCCTCGATGTGGTAATTCTCTTCGAACAGACACCGAACCAATTGCTTGAACTTTCAGCAATTTTTGGGGGTCACTCTTGTAAACTACATCTTCAGATAACCTTCGCTGCCACACACAGAGATTATCTTCGTCGTTTGCATCAAACTCCTCGACATCTCAGGGACCTGTTACTCTGTGTGCACTAGCAAACACATAAATCCCATATTGTTTATGTTAACAAACACCAAAACATAAGGGGAAAATTATTGCACCAAAATTCTCCCCCTTTTTGGATGGTTGTTGACAAAACAGATGATCATCGAAGTGAAGATAGATAAGTGAAAAGTAAATTGAACAAGAGTGTACTTGCGTTACTTGACTCGATGATGAAATATACTCCCCTTGCTATATGTAGGGTTAAAGATATGAAATCAAACTCTGTGCAATTTGATGAAGTATGTGGAGGATTTTTCATTCATTTGAGGTAATGATTCACACTGATGATAGATAACCCATCGAGAATGTAGTGTAATCATTCATAACTTCTGATAATAATTACACCTGCAAAACAAATGCTTCGAGGGAAATAGTGCAGCAAGCGGGGTTATTAATATTACATCACAGAAGTTTAGTTTTACATCAGAGCACAAATAGTCTTTGAAGCATAGGGCTCAAAAGGTCTCATAAAACCAGACAGATAAACACCGAGACCAAATCCAACAGAGTAAATCTATCGAAACTCGAAGCAATTCTCCCCCTTTTTGTCAACTAGTGTCAAAAAGGTGATGAATAACATGAGTGTAAAAGAGGTGAACTTGATTCACTTTGAAGCATCTCCCAAAGAACTGCCCAAAGATGTTTTTGATTCGGAAGTGGCTAGTAAATCTTCATCATCAGCAGTCACAGATATTCGTTCAAGACTGGCGTGGGGCGGAGAAGATGAAGCCATATTGGGATCATCCTGTTGATTCTTGCGATACAATACATTTCCTTCAGTAGGTTTCTAAGTTGGTGAGGTCCCTTCTGATTCATCGAGCAATTTGCATAGCTGAAACCGAAGTAAAGTAGTAGTTGGCTCATGAGCTGGCAGAGGCGGAGTGACACGATCTTGAAAATCTTCAGCAGAGAACCCTTTAGGCGCTTAGTTGTTTATTGGAGAAGAAAATCTTCAATATACTCATAGAGTTCTTTAAGATCGGAGTTGCTTAGTTGTTTATTGGAGAAGAACTTTTGAAGCAATTTCCATAGGCGCTTCTTATTTTCAGTCATAATCATGCGCACCATTATTTTACGATTGTTGATGGCATTCAATTCGGCAGCCCCATGTTCTTTCTCTCGGCGACCCTCAGCCATATGCTGCAACAACAGCTGTTGAGTGCGCAAACTCACTTCAAGATGTGAAGGAGATTGAGTATTCGGTTGTCTATTGATAACCCACAAGTATATGGGATCACAACAGTTTTTGAGGGTAGAGTATTCAACCCAAATTTGTAGATTCGACACAAGGGGAGCCAAAGAATATTTGCAAGTATTAGCAGCTGAGTTGTCAATTCAACCACACTTGGAGATTGATTATCTGCAGCAAAGTGATCAGTAGCATAGTAATATGTTACTCCCTCCATTTTTATGTACAAGGCCACAAACTCACATTACAAGTACCAAGGTAAAATTTAATGTCTTGCTTTCTAAACCCACCTTTGTTTTCCATTAGTGGGATCATTACAGGTACCAAGGGTGAACCTTCTAGTAAAAATAGTGAAGATCTCAAATCAAATAGTATTCACCCCAATTTGCTCGATATTATTAAGGAACCTAATGTCACGAATGAATCTCTTGATTTCTTGCCTAGGAGTTTGATCATCTATAAAACCAAAGAATCTCCCAAGAGTCATAAGTGTGCGATTAAAGATTTGCATGCCAAAGATGATAATACTTAGATCTATTCGTGTTTTTATGCCTAGCTAGGGGTGTTAAACAATAGCGCTTGTTGGGAGGCAACCCAACTTTACTTTTGTTCTTGCTTTTTAGGTCCTGTTTTGCTTTGAATAAATCATCTAGCCTCTGGTTAGATGTCTTTTTGTGTTTTAATTAGTGTCTGTGCCAAGTAAGACCTTTGGGATAGCTTACAGTGATAGTTAATTTGATCCTGCTAAAAAAACTGAAAATTTTGCGCCCAGGAGATTAGTTTTAATTTTTAACAAAAGCACGATAAAATAATGATTCTTTTTGCAGAGGATTTATAAAGAAATTATCCTAATTTCTCAGAATTTTTGGAGTTACATAAATATTCAAAATCTCCAAATTGCTACATATTGTTCTGTTTGTGACAGATTCTGTTTTTCGCGTGTTGTTTGCTTATTTTGATGCATCTATGGCTAGTATCGGGGGGTATGAACCATGGAAAAGTTGGAATATAGTAGATATTACACCAATATAAATAAAGAATAGGTTCACAATAGTACCAAAAGTGGTGATTTATTTTCTTATACTAATAGAGGTTACGAGATTTTCTGTTGGAGTTTTGTGTTGTGAAGTTTGGAAGTTTTGGGTAAGGATTTGATGGACTATGGAATAAGGAGTGGAAAGAGCCAAAGCTTGGGGATGCCCAAGGCACCCCAAGGTAATATTCAAGGATGTCAAAAAGCCTAAGCTTGGGTATGCCCTGGGAAGGCATCCCCTCTTCCGTGTTCGTCTACCGGTAACTTTACTTGAGGCTATATTTTTATTCACCACGTGATATGTGTTTTGCTTTGAGCGTCTTGTATGACTTGAGTCTTTGCTTTTTAGTTCACCACAATCATCCTTACTGTACACACCTTTTGAGAGAGACATGCATGAATCGTGATTTATTAGAATGCTTTATGTGCTTCACTTATATTTTTATGAGCTAGGCAAATTTGCTCTAGTGCTTCACTTATATCTTTTTAGAGCACGGTGGTGGTTTTATTTTATAGAAATCGATGAACTCTTGTACTTCACTTATATTATTTTGAGAGTCTCTAAACAGCATGGTAACTTGCTTTGGTTATAAAATTAGTCCTAATATGATAGGCATCCAAGAAGTATATAATAAAAACTTTCATATATCTAAAGTGCATTGAATACTATGAGAAGTTTGATTCCTTATGATTGTTTTGAGATATGAAGATGGTGATATTAGAGTCGTGCTAGTAAGTAGTTTTGAATTTGAGAAATACTTGTCTTAAGGTCTGTGAGTCCCGTAGCATGCACGTATGGTGAACCGTTATGTAACAAGTTGAAGCATGAGATGTTGTTTGATTGTCTTCCTTATGAGTGGCGGTCGGGGACGAGCGATGGTCTTTTCTTACCAATCTATCCCCCTAGGAGAATGCGCCTAGTACATTGTTTCGATGAGTAATAGATTTTTGCAATAAGTATGTGAGTTCTTTATGACTAATGTTGAGTCCATGGATTATACGCACTCTCACCTTTCCGCCATTGCTAGCCTCTCTAGTACCGCGCAACTTTTGCCGGTACCATAAACCCACCACATATCCTTCCTCAAAACAGCCACCATACCTACATATTATGTCATTTCCATCGCCATTCCGAGATATATTGCCATGCAACTTTCCACCGTTCCATTTATTATGACACGCATCATCATTGTCATATTGCTTTGCATGATCATGTAGTTGACATTGTATTTGTGGCAAAGCCACCGTTCATCATTTTTTATACATGTCAATTCATTGCACATCCTGGTACACCGCCAGAGGCATTCACATAGAGTCATATTTTTGTTCTAGTATCGAGTTGTAATTCTTGAGTTGTAAGTAAATAGAAGTGTGATGATTTTCATTATTAGAGCACTGTACCATGTGAGGAAATAAAAAAAGAGAAAGGCCAAATAAAAAAAGAGAAGGCCCAAAAAATGAGAGAAAAAGATAGAAGGGACAATGTTACTATCCTTTTTGCCACACTTGTGCTTCAAAGTAGCACCATGATCTTCATGATAGAGAGCATACTATGATTAACTTATCTCACGAGTTCTTGTTGAGTTTTGTGTGGATGAAGCTTTTGAGATTTAGGAAAGCCGTGATATGAGAAGAATTAAGGAGACACAAAAGCTCAAGCTTGGGGATGCCCAAGGCATTCCAAGATAATATTTCAAGAAGTCGTTTTGCTTGTTGTTTTAATAAAATGCTTAGATCTGAAAGTTTTAAAATAAAATAGAGTCCTCAAATAATTGCCGGGGAGGCCAAGTAAGCGGCATTCACATCTCGTCAACGAAGCTCTTGTCTGTGTCATTTACTCTTGTGCTTCACTTATATCCTATGAGTAAGTTGTTGAATAAATTGAATGTCATGAAGTTGAAAGCATATCATGCCTAGTGGTAGCTTCACATTGGGTTTAGAAAGTAAAATCTTTTGAGGCTTGACAATCACAATATTGGCCATGCAAGCAATTCACGAATAATTCATATAAGGAAGAGAACCTTCACATATAAATACACTATCCTGGAAATCTTTTGTGATTGTGAGCCCGCATCAAAATATTATGTGCCAAAATTGTTGACGTTGGACAAGGAAGACAACGTTGTCGGGGGGATGGACCCCGGGCAGGCAACGGAACCCGGATCCTCTTCAAAAATTACAGGGTTGGCATTGCCCCTCAATACTGGCACGCGCTTGGCCGGGTCGCTCGACCCGGCCAAGCCCCGCAAGCCGGTCAGGTGAGCCGACCCGGCAAGACACGTAGACTCGGCCCCAACAATTAGCGCAAGATAGCCGAACCCGGCACGGCCAAAGCCTCCTCAACAAGCCAGCGCCACCCGTGGCGTGCTACGCAATCCAGCCACGGGTCAGCTCCCGTCCCATCCAGGCCGTATGATGGGGACAAGACTTCAATCAATGATGACCGAGGCAACAGTACCCCACCCATACCTCTGGTCAGCGGGTACGTAGCAACAGTGCCCCTCACCTACCCGCTGACCAGGTCCGGCGTGGCTACAGTGCCCCCGCCTTCACCGCTGACAAAAACAAGCAGCGACTTGGCGGAGAGTACTGTACGCAACTCGACTCGGCCACGCCCTGACGATCGACAAGACGGCGCACAGTCCCCTTAGGCATGCGGGGCCTGCACCTAGGGGAACTCGGCGAACCACAAGCCCTCAGCGGGACCCAGCCCGGGACCCCGAACACCGACAATATGGACCCACTGACTTGTAACATTACCATTGTACCCCTGGGGGGTTGGCCTACAAAACCCCCTAGGAGCCCTCATGCAGAGAAAGAGAGAGAGAGAGACAGACATGCTCACACTCCTAGTGAACAACACCCAAGGAGAGGGAACTGCCTAAGCCTTGGTCAGCTTCCCTCCTCCTCCATACAACTCCAGGAGCAGCATTGTACTATCGATCATACAACAACACTCGGCAGGACTAGGGGTATTATCTCTCCGGAGAGCCCCAAACCTGGGTATGTCCGGCGTCCCGCGCCCGCTCATGCCAACCTCGCCTATGGAGTCCTCCAGCGCCCTCGAGCCTCCTCCTCTCTTTAGCCATCCCTTGGCATCTGCCGTGCGCCCACCACGACAGTTGGCGCCCACCGTGGGGCAGCTCGAGGAGCTGGCCAGGAGCATGCTTCAGACGGGGCCCTTCTCCTACACCAACGAGTCCGTCGCGCTGGCGGATGATGTCATCGGTGCGCTCGCCGCCTCCTTCGCCATGCTATGCATCTCTAATGCGTTCACGACCGACGAGTACCCTAGCGAGGTGCTCAGCTACTCCGATTCTCCCCTCACCCTCGGTAGTGGCGTTTCCGTCGGGGCAGCGGACATTCATGTGGAGGTCTTTGTCGGTGTCAAAACCGGCGGATATCGGGTAGGGGGTCCCGAACTGTGCATCTAAGGCGGATGGTAACAGGAGGCAGGGGACACAATGTTTACCCAGGTTCGGGCCCTCTTGATGGAGGTAATACCCTACGTCCTGCTTGATTGTGCTTGATGATATAAGTATTACAAGAGTCGATCTACCACGAGATCAAAGAGGCTAAACCCTAGAAGCTAGCCTATGGTATGATTGTATGTTGCCCTACGGACTAAATCCCTCCGGTTTATATAGACACCGGAGGAGGCTAGGGTTACACAAGGTCGGTTACAAAGGAGGAGATATACATATCCGTATTGCCTAGATTGCCTTCCACGCCAAGTAAAGTCCCATACGGACACAAGACGAAGTCTTCAATCTTGTATCTTCATAGTCCAACAGTCCGACCAGAGGATATAGTCCGGCTGTCCGAAGACCCCCTAACCCAGGACTCCCTCAGTAGCCCCCGAACCAGGCTTCAATGACGTTGAGTCTGGCGCGCAGTATTATCTTCGGCATTGCAAGGCGGGTTCTTCTCCAAATCTTGAATGTCTGTTAAGTAGTGTCCGGCCCCATAAAAGTTGGACTTCTTGGCTTCTGTGCTCAATAAGGGCTATCCTGCACGCGTCGAACGAATACGAGGAGCCAGGGCATTTTTACATTCGCCCCCCTAGCCAAGTAAATAAATTGGCTATTAAAGGGATGGGGATTCTTAGATCCAATCCATACCATCCTCCCACGGCGAGAATCCATCGAAGCGCGCTTCGGAAAAATCCACTCCAACATGGCCGACCGTCGCAGCTCCTCCTCCCGCCCCCGTAGCCCTAAGCCCGGTGATTGGGAGATGTGTTCCGTCCCACACAGTCGATTAGTAGAGCTGCAGACTCAGGGATTTCTCCCTCCAGCGTATATGGTCCCCGTCTGAGCCGGGCTCGCCACCTATAATGGCGGGGAGCAAGCGGAGAGCTTCCCCAGCCCCTCTTAGGGGGAGCGGGTGTGCCTTGTTCCTTACTTACTAAGGGGACTCGGATTTCCAATTCATCCATTCCTCCGTGGGCTCCTGGAGTTTTACGGCCTCCAACTGCATAATTTCACCCCTGCTTCCATATTACACATCGTCGGCTACGTTTCCCTTTGCGAGTTATTTCTGGGCTGCAAGGCTCATTTCGAGCTGTGGAAAAGGTTATTTTGCCTTGTGCCCCGCACACAGAAGGAGTCACTTTATCAAGTGGGCGGAGCCGAAATATGGCGCATCGCTGAAACCGGATACCTGTCCGATACTCCGAAGAAGATGTCCGAAGACTGGCATTCGGAGTGGTTTTATATGGAGGACGTCCCCCTCCCAGACCCTGTTCAGCGGGGTCTTCCCGAGTTCAACAATGCTCCTCTGAAGAAACGCCAAAGCTGGCGCCCACGGAGCCCCCAGGAGGAAGACAACGGAGAAGTCATTTACCTGATGAACCGGATTAAAGTGCTGGCTCAATCAGGATTGACAATAATCGAGGTTATGTCAATATGCATAATGCGGGGAGTGCAGCCACTTCAATATCGAGGGCACCCCCTGTGGTCTTTTAACAGCGAAGATGATGCCACCCGTTGCGGGTGTAAGGGACCGGACTCCGCTGCTGCTTTAGCAAAAATTTTGTCCAAGTTGTTCAAGGGAGAGGAAGAGGAGTTCATCCGTATCAATCCACGGGATGGATTCTCCATGTACAACCCTCCAAGCTGGGTGAGTTATACCTCTTTACTCCCATTCTTCCTGCATTATTCGTCATAGGTACTCACCTTGCCATTTTACGGCAGGAACTGCAAAAAGCTGTAAGGGAGGTCAATAGCCCATCTCCACAACCAGAGGACCCTGGCCAGGCCCTCGGTTCCGGACTCGAAGAGGATCCGGACATATTCGTGGAGCTGATAGACAGGCAATTCTATCAATTGAGCTGCGATGACACCATGGTGGCCATAACGGTCGACTATCCCAGACTGCTCCCTGCGTCGCACGTAACAAAAACCAAAATCCCAACTCCAAAAGTAGGATCCTTTTAGACACTTCACCTACCGTACACATATGGTGTTTTACAGGGAAGGCATTCAGGACGCCGTGCCGAACCCATGGCAACTCGCCAACAAGAGGCACCGAAGCCGGGTAGGCCAAAAAGGAAGGCAGTCAGGACGGAGGCGCCGGCGCAGAGGTATGACACAAAACCTCGCTCCATGGTTGTCCTCTTTCTCAAAATGCAATGACGTCCATGCTTCTTTAATAGAAAAAACGCTCGCCGGAGTATATCCGGAGAGGCTGCCGATCACGCCTCCACTAGTCGGGCTCCAGGGCCGGACATAGAGGTGGAAGCCAACATGGGGCGGACGCCGGATGCTCCTCCTACAAAGGATGTGGATAGACTATCCGCTACAAATTCAGAAGTGGAGAGCGCCATGAATCATAGGCGTCGCCGGGCCGTACTCCGTGACACTTGCTTCTCACCAGAAGCATTTGATGCCTTCAATTCCGGAGACGCGTACCTCCGTGCTGCTCAAAATGGTCTAGCCAGAGCCACAGACCAGTATGTAAGGGATATACGGGTAAGAAAATCTGACGATTATATGTATCAGTAGCCCCTGAGACTTGAAACAGTTGACGCAACTGATTTAAGGATCATTATTTGTGCAGGTTCTGACGGAGAAGAATTCCCGACTGTCTCAAGAGCTGGACGAGTGCAAGGCCCAGCTGGAAGCCGCTGCTGCCGCATTGAAGGAGTCCAAAAAGGGTCCCCTGGTAACTTTTTTGTCTATTGCAAAGAATATCGGTACCATGTAGTATGCGGCATGTATGCACACCTAACAATAGATGTTGCAGGTGGCCCCGGAGTGAATCAGGAGGCCGTGGAGGCGGATACGGCACGTGATGATCGACGGCGAAATGCTGGCGAGCGCGTGCTCACGCGAGTCAGGCAGGAGAAAAATGATCTCCAAGATGCCAATATCTGGCTGGGCATGGAACTGAAGGATGTACGAGCCCAGCTTACGGACTCCGTGAAGGAGAATAAACGGCTTCACCACGGCATTTTTAGTAAGTGCTTGAATGAACTTTTTAAAGGAGTTCGGCGGAGAAGCCTGCTAACAACGTTATGTCTGCAGGTATGCTGACGGGTCGTCCCACGGAGGAGATGCCCGGGTCTTCGGGTGATCTTCTACCAGAGCTCTCACAACTGCACGAACAAGTTCGGCAGGTGGCGCAGAGTATTGCTCAAGCCTTGTGGCCATCCGCGTCCCCGCTAGGAGGCATGGGGGAGCTTATAGAGAAGCTCAAGGGAGTGCGGCGGCGCTTCCGATTATGGAAGATATCAGCCTGCCGACAAGGTGCGAGGGAAGCCTGGGCTATGGTGAAGACACGATATACTAAGGCTAACCCAAACCACATGGCCGAGGTCAGACCTGTGGGGCCCGATGGGAAAGAGATCCCCGTCAGTTTAGTGTATGATCAAGTAGAATTAGCCGCAAAGTTTTCCCAATAGGATTGTAGGCTAGACAGCCTATTGGATGGTATAGAAGAAAATTTTAATCAGTCTTAGTGACTGTGTACTTCAAGTGACATATGTAATGTCCCTAGCCAGATTGTAAATCATTTGTCATGGCAGACCTTTTCGCTTCAACCTCTGGACCTGATAGTCCGGAGTGTATCCGAATAGCCACTCGGTTATATAAAAACCGGGGTATGCATGGAAACCAGGCATAGGGGTCATAAGTGCTTGAACAGACAAGTACCCAACTAGCTATGTTATATTACATGGATAGTAAGAAACATCTTCCAGGGAGAATAGTTCCGTTAAGGGTTCCTTTACCTGGGTACGCATGCCCTAATGTGCATGTTCGAACTGCGAGACGCGGGCTAAAAACATCTGGGGGCGTGTAGTAATTGAAATGAAAGTCATCTTTTATTCACCGACCGAATAATTCCTTAAGAATGCTACCTTTCAGCTCGGCGGGCCTTTTCATCTTTTATTCCCGTTAAGTCTGAGGTACACATCCGGCTGACCCGGCAGTAACAATCGCAGAGGTGCTCCCCTTATTCCCTAGCCGAATTAACGGGAACGTAGGGCATAAATACAAGAGCGAGGCAACCCAGCTTGGCCAAAACTTAAGTCATATCGGTGCATATAATGGAGAAAAAGGGTACATGCGGAAGAATAACACATGTGTGGGGCATAAAGCCCGGAAAAGTAATTATATTAAGCTTCTGTATAGGAAGCCCCCATGTATATTGAGCGCGGTTAGCGCGTCAAGATTGTGTAACCAAGACACAAGTGTAGCCCTTTAGGGCCTTGAAGAGAAAAGAGAGAAAGAAAGAGAGAAAAAACAGATGTGCAAAAAATTCATGGAGGTAAGGAGACGAACATAGAGTCCGGCGCTAGGCGTAGAATCTTCGGAGTCTGGCTGCGTTCCATGGGTTTGGCTCGAGTTGATTATTCGATGCATCCCGCAGATGATACGCTCCACTGGTCAGAACCTGGTCGATAATGAAGGGACCTTCCCATTTGGGCTTGAGCTTGTTTTTTTGTTCTCCGGTAGGCGTAGAACTAGTTCGCCAACGTTATAGGTTTTGGCCCGCACTTCTCTGCTTTGATACCTTCGAGCCTATTGCTGATAGAATGCAGAACGGGCTTTTTCCACGTCGCGCTCCTCCTCCAGGGCGTCCAAACTGTCCTGTCGATCGAGCTCGGCCTCTCTTTCTTCGTATATGCGCACTCGAGGCGAGTCATGAATTATGTCACAAGGCAGCACCGCCTCGGCGCCGTACACCATAAAAACGGTGTGTATCCGGTAGTGCGATTCAGTGTGGTCCCGCAGCCCCCAAAGTACGGAGTCGAGCTCCTCTACCCAATGAGTGTCTGATTCCTTTAAAGATCGGACTAATCTGGGTTTAATGCCGCTCGTGATAAGACCATTCGCTCGTTTGACTTGACCGTTAGTTTGCGGATGATAGACAGAAGCATAATCGAGCTTGATGCCCATGTTGTTGCACCAAAGTTTCACCTCGTCGGCTGTAAAGTTCGTGCCGTTGTCAGTGATGATGCTGTGGGGGATGCCATAACAGTGTACAACCTCGGATATGAAGTCTATCACCGGTCCGGATTCAGCCGTTTTAACAGGTTTGGCTTCTATCCATTTGGTGAATTTATCCACCATGACCAGTAAGTATTTTTTTTCTTATGGGTTCCCCCTTTGAGGGGTTCGACCATATCGAGCCCCCGGACCGCAAAGGGCCATGTAATGGGGATTGTTTGGAGGGCAGTAGGTGGCATGTGGCTTTGGTTTGCAAAAAGCTGGCAACCGACACAATGTTGTACCAGATGCTGTGCATCTCCCCGGGCCGTTGGTCAATAAAAACCTGTACGGAAGGCCTTGCTTACAAGGGCCCGGGCTGCGGCGTGGTGGCTGCTGATTCCGGCATGAATTTCTGCCAAAAGCTTCCGCCCTTCCTCTTCGGAGATGCACCTTTGAAGGACTCCGGTTGTGCTTTTCTTATGAAGCTCTCCCTCATGGACCTTGTAGTCTTTAGACTGCTGCACTATGCAGCGGGCCTCATTTTGGTCCTCGGGTAATTCCTGACTAGTTAGGTAGGCCAGGAATGGTTCTGTCCACGGGGCGATGACGGCCATTATCACGTGGGCTGAAGGTGTTATTTCGGTGGCAGAGCCTCCGATTGTGTCAGAGTATTCGGTATCTGGGGTTGTGGTCGGGTCCGGCTATTTTTGCCGGTGTCCCCTTCCCATAGCACGGATGGTTTAAACAGTCTTTCCAGGAAGATGTTCGGTGGGATAGGGTCGCGTTTAGCGCCGATACGGGCTAGGATGTCCGTCGCCTGGTTGTTTTCCCGAGCCACATGGTGGAATTCAAGCCCCTCGAACCGAGCTAACATTTTGAGGACGGCGTTGTGATATGCCGCCATTTTCAGATTCTTGGCATCGAAGTCTCCATTTATTTGGGATATTGCAAGGTTCGAGTCCCCACGCACCTCTAGACGTTGGATGCCCATGGAGACTGCCACCCGGCCTCGTATTCGGCTGCGTTATTGGAGTCTGTATATAGTATTTGGAGCACATATTGCACCGTATCTCCGGTGGGGGACGTCAAGACGATGCCAGCCCCCAGACCAGCCAACATTTTAGAGTCGGCGAAGTGCATGATCCAATTGGAGTATGCGTCGTACTCTTTAGGGAGTTCGGCTTCTGTCCATTCGGCTACGAAATCGGCCAGTACTTGCGACTTAATGGCTCGTCGTGGCTTATATGTTATGTCGAACGGGAGGAGCTCGATGGCCCATTTGGCAATCCGGACCGTGGCATCGCGGTTGTTTGTTATGTCATTGAGTGGTACTTCGAAGGCCACCGTAATCGAACACTCTTGAAAGTAGTGTCGTATTTTCCGGGATGCCATAAATACCGCGTATGCTATGTTTGGTAATGTGGGTACCGTGATTTGCATGGAGTGAGGACAGTGGATACATAATATACCGGCTTTTGAAGTGGGAATTTATGTCCTTCCATCTTTCGTTCGATGACGAGCACTGCGCTTACAACTTGGTGAGTTGCCGCTATATAGAATAGCATTGGTTCGCCAACAGTTGGCGCGGCCAGGATTGGGTTGGTGGCCAGGATGGCTTTTATTTCTTCCAGTTCGGGCGTGGCTGCGTCCGTCCACTCAAAGTGTTCGGTGCGCCGAAGAAGGCGATAAAGGGAAGTGCATTTTCTCCTAATCGGGAGATAAAGCGGCTTAAAGCCGCCACACATCCAGTCAATTTCTGGATTTGCGACAGAGCTCGGATTTTATCAGGATTTGCTTCAATTCCTCTACTGGAGACGATGAAGCCCAGGAGCTTTCCGGCGGGAATGCCGGAAACGCATTTTTCTGGATTGAGCTTAATGTCGTATGTTCGGAGATTGGTGAACTTGAGACTCAAGTCATCTATTAAAGAGTCGACGTGTCTAGTTTTAATGACCACATCGTCTACATATGCCTCCACAGTCTTACCAATCTGCTTTTCCAGACATGTCTGGATCATGCGCTGATATGTTGCACTGGCGTTTTTGAGCCCAAAGGGCATTGTGTTTAAACAGAAGGGGCCGTATGGTGTGATAAATGCCATTGCGGCTTGATCAGACTCCGCCATCTTAATCTGGTGGTAACCGGAGTATGCGTCGAGGAAGCACAATGATTCGTGTGTTGCGGTAGCGTCGATGATTTGATCGATGCGGGGGAGGGGGAAGGGATCCTTTGGGCAAGCCTTATTAAGGTCTTTGAAGTCGACACATAGGCACCAGGATTTGTTCTTCTTTGGCACCATCACCAAGTTTGCTAGCCAATCTGGATGTTTTATTTCTTTAATGAATCCGGCTTCCAGTAGCTTGGCCAGCTCCTCTCCCATGGCTTGTCGCTTAGATTCAGAGAAACGCCGAAGAGTCTGCTTGACCGGCTTGAATCCTTTTAAAATATTAAGGCTATGCTCGGCCAATCTGCGTGGGATTCCTGGCATGTCCGAAGGATGCCAGGCGAATATATTCCAATTCTCGCGCAGAAACTCCCGTAGTGCGGTGTCTACAGTGGGGTCTAACTGTGCCCCAATGGATGTTGTTTTTGTAGGGTCTGTTGGATGGACTTGGAATTTAACTATTTCGTCCGCTGGTTTAAAGGAGGTGGACTTGGATCTTTTGTCTAGTATCACGTCGTCCCTGTCCACTTTGGAGCGTAGCGCGGTTAACTCCTCCACCACAAGGGCTTCGGATAATGCCTCGAGGGCTAGTGCGGCTGTTTTGTTCTCGACGCAGAGTACTATGTCCGGATCACTAGCTAGAGTGATAATTCCCTTGGATCCGGGCATTTTGAGCTTCATGTACCCGTAATGGGGTATGGCTTGAAAAATCGTGAATGCCTCCCACCCTAGAAGGGCGTGGTATCCGCTACTGAACGGGGCCACTTGGAATGTAATTTCTTCGGACCTGTAATTCTCCGGAGTGCCGAATACCACATCAAGTGTGATTTTCCCAGCGCAACGTACCTCCCGACTAGGGATGATTCCTCGGAAGGTCATACTGCTTTGCTCAATACGGTTGCTGTCTATTTCCATTTTTTGGAGAGTTTCCTCATAAATGAGGTTTAATCCGCTGCCGCCGTCCATGAGCACCTTAGTTAGCCGAAAGCCTTCCACAATTGGACTGAGGACCAAAGCGGGTGGTGCTCGGGTTGTTTGGAATTTAGGTTCGTCACTGGCATTGAAGGTGATAGCCGTGTCGCTCCATAGATTTATTGCTGCCACATGGCAGACTTCAGCAAGGCTACGGAGTGCTCGCTTAGGCCTATTATTTAAGGCGTAGGTCTCAAAGACCGTTAATACTGTATTGTTATCCGTGGGAAGGAGCTCTGAGGTATTTTGGGTGAGAAGATCCTCACCGCTTTTGGCCACCTGCCGGAGTACCCAACATGCTCTGAGGCTGTGTGTTGATATGGTATCCGATGTACTATGGATTTTGCAGGGCCCGTTAAGCCATCCCTCCAATACGGTTCCACGCCCTGTAGTGGGCTTTTGCTTCTTTATAATTGAGTCGGGCGACTTATGAGAGTGCACCCTTTTAGTTCAGACTGGGGGTTTTGTCAGAGCCGGATTATCCCAAAATTGCGTGTGGGTTTTCCAGGCACTTTCCATCGCAGAGTATTTCCGTACTATGGCTGCCAAGTCAGCGAAGTGTGCTACATCATGGCGACTTATGGCGTTGAGGACTCCCTTGTCCGTGCAATTGTTGCAAAAGAACAAAATTGCATCTTCCTCGCGGCAGTCCTTGACCTTGTTCATTACAAGGAGGAATCTGGCCCAATAGTGATGGACTGTCTCTTGGGGCGCTTGCCTAATGTGGGAAAGATCGTTTGTATCTGGGTGGGTGGGAAGATTTAAGTCCAGACCTTGACCCAATCTGTGATCCCGGGGCAGGGGAGTTTCCGATCTTGGAAGTTTGGGCTCCGGGATGTTGCCCTGTGGGTTCGGTATGCGGCCTGATTCTGGATTCAGGGTTAGGGCGGTGTCCTCCTGTGAGCGAGTATCCTGTTCGGAGAGCTCGGGAATACGGGCATAGTTCGTCCTCAGGATAGAGGAAGAATCGTCGCATTGCTCCTCCACCACCGCTATTTGATGGGTGACCGGCGGAGAGTTAATCTCCCTTTGGTCGGGTTTAAGCCCGATCCGATCGTAGTCCGTAGTGACTCCCAGAGCGGCAATGCGATCCAAGAGCTCGTTCAAAGAGGAGAGCTCCATTGGATCCATCTGCTCGGTAAATTTCGAGCCGATGTGGAGGCTATTTTTGATGACCCGAGAGGTCATCGTCGGCGCAGCGGCCGAGCGGGCGGTCATGACGAAGCCGCCTAGTCGGAGAGTTTGGCCTACAGCCAGGGCTCCCCCAGAGGTGATGTTGTCCTTGACAATGAGGCGAGCCATCCTCCTTATGATGACGACGTAGTGGAACTCTCAATGAAAGCACCAACGTCTGTGTCAAAATCGAAGGATCTCGGGTAGAGGGTCCCGAACTGTGCGTCTAAGGCGGATGGTAACAGGAGGCAGGGGACACAATGTTTACCCAGGTTCGGGCCCTCTTGATGGAGGTAATACCCTACGTTCTGCTTGATTGTTCTTGATGATATAAGTATTACAAGAGTCGAGCTACCACGAGATCAAAGAGGCTAAACCCTAGAAGCTAGCCTATGGTATGATTGTATGTTGTCCTACGGACTAAATCCCTCCGGTTTATATAGACACCGGAGGGGCTAGGGTTACACAAGGTCGGTTACAAAGGAGGAGATATACATATCCGTATTGCCTAGCTTGCCTTCCACGCCAAGTAAAGTCCCATTCGGACACGAGACGAAGTCTTCAATCTTGTATCATCATAGTCCAACAGTCCGGCCAAAGGATATAGTCTGGCTGTCCGGAGACCCCCTAATCCAGGACTCCCTCAGTCTTCGTCACCGGTGACAGCGCCTCCTCCTCGTCGAGCAAGACGAGGAGGGCTGCCGAAGCCAGGGCCGCGGCGGATCGGATCGAGCCGTCTGATCCGTTGCACGCAGCGATGCAGAGCCTCCGCATCCCCATCGGCGCCGACATCGACGCCACCAACGTCGCTGAGGCCCGAACCCAGCTCGAGGAAAGGCGCCAGCAGATGCTGGACCTGTCTGAGACGCTCCCCGCCACTCAAGGTCGCCTGGACGCCGCTCAGCTGGAGCGCGATGCCGCCTACGGATTCACGCCCGCCGCGGCCGGCCCAAGCCGGGTCGCCGATGTGCGTACTAGGGGAGGAGCGATTGGCTGGGCCCTCGGCGCCGTCCCGATCATCTACGAGACCCCGGTGAAGAACATGCGCGCTACCCAAGGAGCCGCAGCCGGCCTGGACCAGCTCGCGGGTGAGGAGCGAAAAGAGCGCATCGGGCAGATGTGCGAACTCCTCCATGCCGCCAACACCTAGCAGGACCGCCTCAACCAGCTCGCCAAGCCGGCAGGATCCGGAACGCCCGCCTTGGCAGGTCCGGTGAACTTCTGCACACCGCTTCCTCGCCAACCGGAGAGGCGCACTCCGGCCGAACCCGGACTCGGCGCGACCCGGCCGCTACAGCCGCCGATGGATTGGGCGACGAGCCCGTCCTAGAGATCTAGCACGGACCCGGCCAGCATGGCCGGCGTCCGGCTCCAACAGACCCGCCCCCCTGTGGCCTAGCCACAAGTCGACTCGGCCCGCGCGCCATCGGCAACACCGACGCTCGCCACCGCCTTGATCGGCTTGCTCGCTCCCTGGAGATGAAGGAGAGTGGAGCTATCGGGCCAGCGTGCTTCGGCCCCCGCATCCGGGAGGAGCCTTTCCCCAAAGGATTCATGCTCCCCTGCGACACCCCCAAGTACAACGGGACGGTGATGCCAGAAGACTAGCTCACCGACTACACCACGGCCATTGGCATCACCGGTGCCAATCGTCGTCTCGCCGTGCGCTACGCACCGCTCATGCTCCAAGGGTCGGCCCGCACATGGTTGAACAGCCTGCCGACGGGCAGCATCAACACATGGGTGGACTTCGAGGAAGCCTTCATCCGCAACTTCACGGGGACCTACAAGCGACCCGGCCGCCCTAGCCAGCTCGCCATGTGCGTACAGGGGCCTACGGAGACCGCTCGCGAGTACCTTGCACGCTGGACCAAGCTTCAGAACAGCTGCGAGGGCATCCATGAAGTCCAGGCGATCCAGCACTTCGTCAATGGGTGCCGAGATGGCACCCTCCTCAAGCACAAGCTCTTACGCTCTGAGCCGACCACCATGGCCGCGCTCATGGTGACGGCGGACAAGTATGCCAACGCCGACTCCGCCATGAAGATCCAGGTGGCACTGGACGAAGCCGGCAAGGCGAAGCCGGTTCGCTCTCCGAAGCTGGCCGGTGAAAGCAGCCGACAGCCGCATCACCAGAATAACAAGCGCAAGGCCTACCAGCCGGCGCCGCGTCGCGACAATGCTTCGGCAACCCACCATGAGCTTCGAGCAGATGCTCGACGCCCCCTGCAAGCACCACAGCGGCGCAAAACCCTCCACGCACACGTTTCGGCAGTGCGCCATCACCAAGCGCATCATGAGGGGCGACGTCCCGCCCCCTCCGGCTCTGGCTCCAGGCGCGGGACGGCCACCTCCGCCTCCACCGCTGCCTCCAGCTGGCGGCGCGATGCGCGACGACGCCTACCCGGACCAGAACGCGGCCTACGTCGTCTTCACCAGCCTCGACAATGACAAGCGCAGCGAGCGCCTCCTCCAGCAGGAGGTGAACACCGTCGTCCTGGCCAAGCCGGAGTTCATGCATTGGTCGGATCGCCCGATCACCTGGACCCGGGAGGATCACCCGGCAGTCATGCCGAGTTCGGGTGGTTACGCCCTCGTCCTCAACCCCACCATCATCGGGCGGCGCACATGCAAGTTCTCCCGAGTCCTCATCGACGGCGGCAGCAACATCAACATCCTCTACCGCGACACGATGACCATGCTCGGCCTCAAGGCCGAGGACCTGGAGCCAACCCGAACGATCTTCCACGGCATCGTGCCCGGCCTCTCCTGCTCCCCCATTGGCCAGGTCCGGCTAGACGTCCTGTTCGGTGATAGCAGCCACTTCCGGCGCGAACCGATCTGGTTCGAGGTGGTGGACCTATCCAGCATGTATCACGCGTTGCTAGGACGGCCCGCGCTCGCCAAGTTCATGGCATTTCCCCACTACGCGTGCCTGAAGATGAAGATGTCGGGTCCCAAGGGCCTCATCACCATCACCGGCGATTACCGCAAGTCCCTGGAATGCGCCTGAGACGGCGCCAAGTTGGCCGAGTCGCTGGTCATTGCCGAGGAGCGGCGCCATCTCGACCGGATCGTCGCCCTGGCAGGCGAGGCCTCCGCCACGTCGATCCCAACCTCGGACCCGGCCGACAAGGCCGCCTTCAAGCCCTCCAAGGAGATCAAGAAAGTGAAGCTCAACCCAGAAGACCCCAGCTGCAGCAAGTACATTGTCATAGGCGCCCGCCTCGACGGCAAATAGGAAGGCGAACTTGTCGACTTCCTCCGTGAGAATTGGGATATCATCGCATGGACCCCCAAGGACATGCCAAGTATCCTAAGGAAGTATGTCGAGCATAAACTTCACGTCCGCAAGGATGCCAAGCTTGTCCGTCAACCCCTACGATGATTTTCCGAAGAAAAGAGAAGAACCATTGGTGAAGAGGTCGCCAAGCTTTTGGTGGCCGACTTCAATATGGAAGTGTTTCACCCCGAGTGGCTAGCCAATCCAATCCTCATCCTGAAGAAGAACAAGACCTGGCGCATGTGTATCGACAACACCAGCCTCAACAAGGCTTGTCCCAAGGATCCGTTCGCCCTCCCGCGGATCGACCAAGTCATCGACTCAACCGTCGGGTGGGAGCTCCTGTCCTTCCTGGACGCTTACTCCGGCTACCACCAGATCAAGCTGGACCCGGCTGACGCCCTAAAGACGTCCTTCATCATGCCCTTTGGGGCTTATTGCTACATCACCATGTCGTACGGCTTGAAGAACGCCGGCGCCACCTTCCAGCGCTGCATGCAGAAATGCCTGCTGCCGCAGCTCGGCCGTAATATCCACGTGTACGTGGACGACATCGTGGTGAAGACCAAGCAGCACCTCACGCTCCTCGACGATTTGAAGGAAACATTCGCCAACCTCCGCGAATACAAGGTCAAGCTTAACCCAGAAAAATGTGTCTTCGGCATTCCGGCCGGAAAGCTACTCGGCTTCCTCGTCTCGGAACGCGGCATTGAGGCGAACCCGGAGAAGATCAAGGCCATCGAGCGCATGCGCAAGCCGGCTTGGCTGCGTGATATCCAGAAGATCACCGGATGCTTGGCCTCGGTCAGCCGGTTTCTAAGCCAGCTAGGCGAGAGGGCGCTGCCCCTGTACCAGCTGATGAAGAAGACAAGCTCGTTCGAATGGAACGGCAAGGCAGACGAGGCCTTCCAAGACCTCAAGCGCATTCTCTCCACCGCACCAGTCCTGGCCGTGCCGACCGACAAGGATTCGTTGTTGCTCTACATAGCCGCGACCTCGCGGGCGGTCAGCACGGTGCTGGTGGTCGAGCGACCAGAGAAGGGCAAGATCCAAGTTGTCCAGCGCCCAGTCTACTACCTGAGCGAGGTGCTCTCCTACTCCAAGCAGAACTACCCGGACTACCAGAAGATGTGTTACGGCGTGTCCCTCACCACCAAGAAGCTGAAGCAGTATTTCCAAGAGCACGTTGTCACCGTGGTCAGGACGGCGCCTATCGGAGAAATCATCGGGTGCCGGGACGCCTCTGGCCGGGTTTCCAAGTGGGCGATCCAGCTAGCCGGCCACACCATTCTCTACAAGCCCCGCACCACGATCAAGTCTCAAGCCCTGCCCGACTTCCTCGTCGACTGGGCCGAGACCCAGTACTTGCCGCCGCCTCCCGACTCGACGCATTGGCACATGCACTTCGACGGGTCCAAGATGCGACTCGGCTTAGGGGCCGGCATCGTACTATCATCCCCGAAGGGCGACCGGCTCCGCCACGCGCTCCATGATCCACTTCGCCGCCTCCAACAACGTCGCCGAGTACGAAGCCCTTGTGCACGGCCTCCGGCTTGCCAAGGAACTCGGCATCCGGCGCATCCTGTGCTACGGCGACTCGGACCTGGTGGTGCAGCAGTGCTCCGGCAAATGGGACGCCCGCGACCCCAACATGGCAAGCTACCACTTCCTTGTCCAGAAGCTATCCGGATCCTTCGAGGGCTGCGAGTTCCTCCACGTCCCGTGCACGGAGAACTAAGCAGCCGACACGCTCTCCAAGATCGCCTCATCACGACAAGCCATCCCGTCCGACGTTTCCCTCGAGCACCTGCGCAAGCCGTCCGTCAAGCCATCGCCGGACTCCGAGTCCATCCACGTTCCAAACGACCCGGCCGCACCTCAACCGGGCCCGGGGAATGCTGAACCCGGCCCAGGGGCTGCTCAAGTCGACCCGGCCACCCTCGTCCTAGACCCGGCCGTCGCCATACCCGACCCAGGGACTGCTCAACCCGGCTCGGGGGCAACCGACTCGGAACCCACCCTGGTGGTCGTCTTCGTCGTGGTTACGGCTCCGTCTTGGGCCCTTCCAATATCAGAATTTTTGGAGAACGAGGTTCTCCCCATGGAAGAGACCGAAGCTTGACAAGTGCAACATCGGGCGTCCACCTACAGCATCATCAACAACGAGCTCGTCAAGAGCAGCTCCACCGGCGTGTTCCCGCGCTGCGTCGAGCAGGAACGGGGCATCGACTTATTCCGCGACATACATCAGGGCGAGTGCGGCCATCACGCCGCATCACGATCCCTGGTGGCCAAGGCGTTCCACCACGGTTTCTACTGGCCCACGGCCCTCGAAGATGTCGAGTCGCTCATCCTCAAGTGTGAGGGATGCCATCGCTTCAGCAAATGCAGCCATCAGCCGACGTCGGCACTCCGCACCATACCGATCGCCTGGCCCTTCACGGTCTGGGGACTCGACATGGTGGGACCCTTCAAAACCGCTCAAGGCGGCATGACGCACTTGCTGGTGGCAGTGGACAAATTTACCAAGTGGATCGAGGCAAGACCAATCAAGAAACTGGACGGGCCAACAGCCGTCCGGTTCATCAAGGACATAGCAGTGCGCTACGGCATGCCAAACAGCATCATCACCGACAACGGCACCAACTTCGCCAAGGGCGCGCTCGAACAATACTGCTCCGTCTCCGGCATCCGCCTCGACCTGGCCTCCGTTGCGCATCCGCAGTCCAACCGGCAGGTCGAGCGGGCCAATGGACTCATCCTGTCCGGCATCAAGCCGTGACTCCTCGAGCCGCTCATCCGCTCACCTGGCAGTTGGCTTGATGAGTTGCCAGCCGTTCTCTGGAGTCTATGCACCATGCCGAATCGGTCGACCGGGTTCACCCTGTTCTTCCTCGTCTACGGAGCCGAAGCCGTCATCCGACCGACGTCGAGTTTGACTCGCCGCGTGTCGCAATGTACACCGAAGCCGAAGCCAGGGAAGCTCGCGAGGATGGCGTCGACCTGCTCGAAGAAGCACGCCTCTTGGCGCTCAGTCGCTCTGCCATCTACCGGCAAGGCCTAAGGCACTACCACAACAAGAAGATCAAGCCCCTCGTGTTCTGCGAGGGCGACCTAGTCCTCCGACTCATCCAAGAGCAGGCAGGCCAGCACAAGCTGTCCCCTCCATGGGAGGGTCCATTCATCGTGAGCAAGGCCTTGCGCGACCGCAACGCCTACTACCTCATCGATGCACGGAAGTCAAGGAAGCGCAAGAGGGACACCGCCGGTGAAGAAACGACCCGACCGTGGAACGCGGAACTCCTCTGTCCGTTTTACAGTTAGCCGCACGAGCGTATGTATCGTCGCCTTTTGTAAACGCATGAAACTATGGGGTCCCTGAACGAGACTCGGGGGCTGCCTTTTGTCGACCAATTTATTGTGTCCCTATTTTCTTGCTTCACTATACCAGTGAATCCGACCACCGGTCCGACTCGCTCGACCCGGGGGCTTGGGGGCTGGCCGGCTCGGTCGCCACCCCGCCGCCTTACTTGGTGATTCCTGATAAATTTAGGATGCCACGGTCCCCCACTTCGCCCTAAAGCCACAGATCCAGCTTTGGCTGTCGGCTGGAAAGGACAATGGGCCATAGCTCCTTTATGCTTCATACACTTAGTCAAAGGCTGCCGGGTCGATCAACCCGGCCCACCATTCATCAAATGAACAGCCGGCTGCTCGCCAACTGGCTTCGCCGGATTGCCGCCAACTGGCCCAGTGAGTGTTTTGCTCGCGCTCAACATTTCGAGAGACCCAAGTCCTGCACACTCCTCTCAAAGAACCGAGCTCCTTGTCACGGACCGGAGCTTCGGCCGTCTAACTCGCGGGGGGGGGGAGATTTGAGAAAGGAAAAGCACATGAAATCGGCCCAAAAAATGGAAGGCAAAAAGCAAAAGCACTCACGACATCCACACAAGTACTTAAATAAAGGCCCACGGCCCGAGTTCATTACACCCTAAAACCCCCAGTCGGTGGGTGGACCTGCTATTTAACAAAAATTACAAAGTATATCAGGCATCTCCAGCACCCCATCGCGACGTCGACGGCTCTCCCCTGGCGGCCTCTGGGTCCAGCATGGCGCCGGTGTCCTCCTCAGCACCCGCGTCGCGGTAGATGCCCGTCTCCTCCGAGCTCCCCTCTGGATCGTGGAGGAGCAAGCCGTAGTCGTCGCCGTCCATGACCATGCCGTCTTCCGTCCGCTCCAGATGGAACTCGTCATGGAAGGCGAACTCGGCGATGTAGCTGGCCCGGGAGGCGATCCGGCCGGCTTGCTCCTGCAAGTGCTGCTCCGAACCGGCCCGCAGGCCCATCAACGCGTCTAGCTGCAGGTTCGGATGCCAGGACAGCGCAAACCGGAGCACCATCTCAGCACCAGCACGAGCGGCGAAGATGCGCCACTCGCCAAGCCGGCCCGGCCCCATCTCCAACCAACGCGCCAGGCGCGAGAAGCTGCTCGGTTGGACGGAGTCCGGCCATAGGGCCACCATCATCGCGGTGCCGGCCTGGGACAGCCGCCCCAGCTGCGTTCCCAGGGCCTCTAGGCGGGCCTCAGCGGCGGTGATGATCTCCGGGAAGGTCCAGGCCACCCGTGGATCCGTCCCGGACCCAACGACGCCGGCCGAATCACGCTGATGGCGGACGACTTCCTCCGCCAGCCGCTGTGTCTCCGGGAAAGCCCCTGCCGCAAAGGAAGAAGAAAGTTAGAAGAAGAAGAACAAGGAAGAAAGGCCGGATCCCAACCCGACGAACAACAAGAAAAAGCACTTACTGGAGAAGGACTCTTCCAGGTCCGGCGCTCCAAGCAACGTACCATGCCGCTCCCGTTCGATGGCGCGATCGCGCTCCTTGAGCGCCTTCTCCAGATCAGCTGCCTTGGCAAGCGCCGCTTCAGCTCAGCGTCCTTGTCCTCGGCCGCCTTCTCGGCCACCTCATTGCGACGGGCCTCGTCCTGACGGGCCCCCTCAGCCGTGGTGACCTGCCCCCGCAAGCGGTCCACCTCGGCCTGGAGCCGGCCCTTGTCATCGGCCAGCTGACCGCGCTGCTGGTCCGCCTCCACCAGGGCCCGCTGCGCCTCTGCCGCCTTGGCGGCCTCCGCATTGTGGAGCTCCACCTCAGCCTCGAGGTTGCTCTTCTGACCCGCCAGCTGCTCATGCAGCCGGTTGGCCTCATGGAGAGATCGCCGAGCCGCTTCCGCCTCTGCCCTCGCCTGCGCCGCCTCGACGCCAAGACGGCCGGTGTCGACAATGAGCCGGTCGTAGTGATGACCGGCCCGGAGCAGACGAGCCCGCAGGACAGCACCTCGGCTGCAAAAAAGAAGGACTCAACAGAAGATAAAGCAAAACTTAAGATTTGGCCCAACTGTTACACAGTTGGCCCGAATCTCGGGGGCTACACCCAGTGGGTGCGCTAGCGCCCCCCACTAGAAAAGAGCACGAGAATACCTGCGGCGACGCGGAGCTCCTCCTCCTTGGTGGCAAGCCGCTCCTTGAGCTCCCGGTGCTTGCCCAGGAGACGATTGAAGGCGGCAACCCAGAAAGCATCGAGATGCTGAAGAAAGCAGAAGTCAGAACAAGGCCAGCACTCTAAAGATTCGACCCAACTACTACGTAGTTGGCCCGAACCTCGGGGGCTACACCTAGTGGGTGCGCTGGGGTGCCCCCACAAAGAAGAAATTACAACAAAACTTACCAGAACGGCGCGCTCCAGGTCGCACGTCCGCTCCACCTCGACCTGGGCGAAGGCCTCAAGCCGTTCCGTCCGGCCTCGCAGTCGGCGACTGACGGCGTCCAGCGCTGCCTCCTCCTGGGTATGGGGCCTGAAGACAACGGCGCCCCCGCTCCGCGCCGGCTGCGGCACGGCAGCTCGGCACCCTCCCTGCTGGGGCACCAAGGCATTCTCCCCGCTGGCCGCTCGCGACGCGGCCAGCACCTCCTCCGACGCCCCTCCCGGCGCCGACGATGACCCGGACACCGGGACGCCCTGCGTCGCCATCTCCAACCCGGACGCCGGGACGCCCTATTTCGCCGGCTCCAGCCCAGCTGCTGGGGTGGCCTCTGGCACCGCCGCCCGCAGCGTCTCCTCCAGAACGGCACCGCCTCCTCCACCATCAGCCCCCGCTCGCCCGACCATGTCGGCCCGCGGCGGGGAGTCGTCTGCCACCTCCACGACCGCCCGGTCGGGGATCGCCACTGCAGCTCGGCCTCCACGGTCGCGCTCCCTGACCTGCGACGGCTCAAAGACCATCGCCGCCACCACCGTGCCCTCCGGCATCTCGCGCCAGGCCGGCTCCGCGCCGCCTCGCGCCCATGCCGCCGCCGCGTCGGTCCAAGCGCGGACCGACGCCGCCTTCAGCTCCGCCTTGGCCCGGTTCCTGTCCCGCCAGGCCACGGCTTCGGCGTCGTTCGGATCCAGGCCAAGGTCCGAGTCGGACTGTTCCTCCACCTCGGCCTGGTCGGCAAGGTCGGACCGGCTCCTGTGGAACTCGGCCCCTTTGGCGGCCGCGGCTTCCACCGCCGCCCTCGCCAGCGCGATTGGCGACCTAAAGAAGAAGATGGAATAAGTAGAAAAGAAACAAGACTAGCTCAAGAAAAGAAAAGCCGAGGGCAAACAAGAGATGAGGCTTACCCCACCAAGATCGGGACCGGGGTTGGCCCCCCGTGCCCGCCAACGTGCCTCCTCTTGGCCGGCCTCCCGGCCCCGGCCGGGTCCGCCGTGCGCTTCGGGGCCTGGGGTCGCGGCGGGACGATGTCTTTCCCATGCGGGCGGCTCAGCGCTGCCCCATGCGAAGACCCGGCTCCGCCCGCATCGCCGCCTCCCCTGCCCAACGCCGCTACACCAACAACTGGCGTCACCATCGACCATCCCAAGCCACGATCAGCAATTCAAGGCACGTGAAGAAAAACATGAGACTTACCCGCATGACGCCCAGTGCCGGCGTCCGACTCGGCCTCCTCCTTCCCGCCTTGAGCGGCGGGCTCCTCTGGCGCCACCGGCGCCACCTGCGACGAGGCCCAGGCGTAAGGATGCCGAATCGTGTTCAGAAGTACAACCCGCGTCGTGTCAGGACGGACGAGAAGGTGGACGGAGGCAAAGTAAGAAGACGAGACACTCACCTGCGGCGCTGGGTTCGACGGCTGTACGACGCCTTGCCGAACTCCCAGTCCTCCCCAAAGTTGGCCTTGGAGATGTCGTTCACGCCGCGCGCGATCTGCGCCGCGGACAGCCGCGTCGACCCCATGAGGTTGGGGTCTTGAAGACCAACCATCTCGCCGATAAGGCAAGAGCGCCCCTGCAGCGGAAGGACCCAGCACTTGATGAACGCGGCGAGAAGGTCAGTGCCGGTGAGCCCCTCCTGTGTCCTCATCACCGTCACCCGCTCGCAGAGATTGATGATCTCCTGGGACGGGCGCCAGGGCGAGTAGCCCCAGTTTGTCTTCGCCCGCGGCGGCGCGATGGCGAAGGCCGGAAGATTGATGTGATCCGCCCCAATCTTGCGGACGTAGAAGAAGGAGTTCTGCCACTTCTTGGTAGAATCCTCCAGTGGGATGTAGGGGAAGTCCGCCCCCGAACGCTTCGAGATGAGGGCGGCGCCACAGTCGGCGAACTCCCCGGCCGACGGGCCCTGCTGCTTCAAGGAGAAGAAGCGTGCCCAGAGGTTGATCGTAGGCTCGACCCCCAGGTACCCCTCGCAGAGGGTGATGAAGCCGGAGAGCTGGACGATGGCGCGAGCGCCAAGATGGTGCGGCTAGAGCCTGAAGAACTCCAAGAACGCACGGAAGAAGGTGCTCACCGACAGCCCGAATCCACGCTCGAAGTGTGTGAGGAAGACCACGCGCTCCTGCCCCTCGGGCTGAGGCCTCTGCTCGCCCCGCGGCAGGCGGACGCTGACGTCTGTCTCCCACGGCAGGCGCCGCGTCGCCCGGAGTTGGGTGATGTCCTCAGCGGTGACGTTCGAGCCCATCCAGGAGCCCGATGGCAGCGACATGATCAGAAGAAGAAGAAGAAGAAGGAAGATGGATGGCGAAGGAGTTCCGCTCGGAGCAGCGGGCGCCGCAATGCGTCGGTTGCAAAGAGCTGAGCGAGAGCAAGGGGATGGGAGGGCGCGAGCGAGAATAATATCCGCCGCCCCTGCCCCCAATTTATAACCCTCGGTTTGAATGTGGGGAAGTGGGGAAGTGGGATCGTCTGCACACACCCGTTCCACTACCCCGCAATAAGTGCACACGTACACGCGCAGTAACTACCCGGGGAAGAGCAACCGACCCCCGGACGCTGCAATAAATCCGCGCGCTTGGGCCAAGGGCATGGGCGGTGGGCCCCAGCCCATCGCCCGGTCCCGTCTCGCGCGTGGCCTGTCAGGCCCCTCCGACTTCCGGGCACCACGTGGCGCCCACGCGAAGCCCAAGGGATTGCCCCAAGATTCAGCGGACTCCTCGGTCCCCGCCACGGCCGGGATGCCACGATCCAGTTTCGGAGAAAACCAGCATGCAGTGGGTGTTGCCGGACCCGGCGCTCGCAGAATCCACCTTCCTTAAGGAGGAAACTGCGAAGGCCCACTCATCCGAAGACGGCGGACCTTCACAACTTCAGGGACTACTGTCCGGGGGATGGACCCCGGGCAGGCAACGGAACCCGGATCCTCTTCAAAAATTACGGGGTTGGCATTGCCCCTCAATACCGGCACGCGCTTGGCCGGGTCGCTCGACCCGGCCAAGCCCCGCAAGCCGGCCAGACGAGCCGACCCGGCAAGACACGTCGACTCGGCCCCAACAATTAGTGCAAGACAGCCGAACCCGGCATAGCCAAAGCCTCCTCAACAAGCCAGCGCCACCCGTGGCGTGCTACGCAATCTAGCCACGGGTCAGCTCCCGTCCCATCCAGGCCGTATGATGGGACAAGATTTCAATCAATGATGACCGAGGCAATAGTACCCCGCCCATACCTCTGGTCAGCGGGTACGTAGCAACAGTGCCCCTCACCTACCTGTGACCAGGGCCGGCGTGGCTACAGTGCCCCCGCCTTCACCGCTGACAACAGCAAGCGGTGACTTGGCGGAGAGTACTATACGCGACTCGACTCGGCCACGCCCTGACGATCGACAAGACGGCGCACAGTCCCCCTAGGCATGCGGGGCCCGCACCTAGGGGAACCCGGCGAACCACAAGCCCTCAGCGGGACCCAGCCCGGGACCCCGGACACCGACAATACGGACCCACCGACTTGTAACATTACCATTGTACCCCTGGGGGGTTGTCCTATAAAACCCTCCAGGAGCCCTCATGCAGATAAAGAGAGAGAGACAGACATGCTCACACTCCTAGTGAGCAACACCCAAGGAGAGGGAACTGCCTAAGCCCTGGTCAGCTTCCCTCCTCCTCCATACAGCTCCAGGAGCAGCATTGTACTATCGATCATACAACAACACTCGGCAGGACTAGGTGTATTATCTCTCCGGAGAGCCCCGAACATGGGTATGTCCGGCGTCCCGCGCCCACTCATGCATGCCAACCTCGCCTCTGGAGTCCATCAGTGCCCTCGAGCCTCCTCCTCTCTTTAGCCATCCCTTGGCATCAGCCGTGCACCCACCACGACAAATGTAATGGTTTATGTTTGTTCATATTCACATAGAAGTTATATTGTCATAAATCCTTCAACATGTGGTGCTTTCCCCCCATCTTTGCTAGCCAAAAATTCCGCACCATGTAGAGATACTACTTGTGCATCCAAAAACCCTTAAACCTAAATCTTATTTTCAAGAGTCCACCATACCTACCTATATTTGGTATCATTTTGCCGTTCTAAGCAAATTTGTATGTGCCATCTCTAATTTTCAAAATAAATTTCTCTTTTGTGTGCTCGTACCGCTCGCGAGGTAGTGAGGGGTGGCCAATATTTTCCATGCTAGATGTGTTATTCTCACGATGAGTGTTTATTCACTTGTCATTGCACGAGAGTAAGGCAAAGGTATTAGGTATGCCCAGTCCAAAAATGAAAAATGAATTTACTTTATGTTGTCAAATAATAAATTCCTTGGAAAGTGTTGGTATGGAGGGCACCCGTGGATACGGTTAGCCATGGAAAGTAAAAGTATGGTGGAAAAAGGAATAAACTTTATTTTCGGTTTGGGAACCGCCTATGATATATCTAGCATGGAAAGTGTTGGGAGCTCTAAGTCGTGTTCGTTGGTAGGAAAAGTATGCCTCTCAAAATATTTTTATCTCTCAATTTTCGCTTTGAGCTCTGGCACCTCTACAAATCCCTACTTCCCTCTGCGAAGGGCCTATCTTTTACTTTTATGTATTTACTTTTATGCAAAGAGTCAAGGTTCTTCTCTCTATTCCTTTTATTTTTTTCTTTTGGCAAGCACCATGGGGTGAGGAAAGATCTAGGCACATATATCCAGTTGAATATGGGTAGCATGAGTTATTATTGTTGACATCACCCTTGAGGTGAATGCGTTGGGAGGTAAAACAATAAGCCCCATTCTTTCTATGTGTCCAGTTGAAACGTTTTGCTCATGTGTACGCGGGGAGTGTTAGCAATCATAGAAGACTATATAATGGTTGAGTATGTGGAGCTCTTACTTAAACTCCGTTGAATAAATTCAATTGCAATTGCTTGGTGACTAAGAACATAGGTTGTTTAGTTTCAAGATAATTCATTGTTTGAACCTTAACATGTGAATTGGTTGCTACCATAACATGAGAAGTTTCATAAGAAAGAATTGCTGTTATGATGCTAGGAAAAGTGATTGAAATTATCATTGATCAAACTTATGCACTTTGCTAGCATTCACACTTCATAAATTATTTCTTTTATCATTTACCTACTCAAGGACAAGTAGGAATTAAGCTTGGGGATGCTGATACGTCTCCAATGTATCTATAATTTATGAAGTATTCATGCCAATATATTATCTTTCTTGGATGTTTTACAATCATTTTATAGCAACTTTATATCAATTTTTGGAACTAACCTATTGACCCAGTGCCCAGTGCCAGTTGCTGTTTTTTGCTTGTTTTTTACATCGCAAAAAATCAATGTTAAACGGAGTCCAAACACCGTGAAACTTTTTGTGGATTTTTTGTGGACTGGAAGGAAACCAATGGGCCAAAGCTACACCTGGGGGTGCCCCGAGGGGGGCACAACCTACCATGGCTTACCAGGGCCCCTGTCGCGCCCAGGTGGGTTATGCCCACCTAGGTGGCCTCCCGCACCCCTTCTTTGCACTATAAATTACCAAATATTCCAAAACCCCTCGGGGTTAACCTAAATCAGAAGTTCCACCAGCGCAGTGCTCCGTAGCCACCGAAAACCAATCTAGACCCGTTCCGGCACCCTGTCGAAGGGGGGAATCATCTCCGGTGGTCATCTTCATCATCCCAGCGGTCATCACGATGAGGAGGGAGTAGTCCACCCTCGGGGCTGGGGGTTTGTACCAGTAGCTATGTGTTTAATCTCTCTCTCTCTTGTGTTCTTGACATGTCACGATCTTGATGTATCGAGGGCTTTGTTAATATAGTCAGATCATATGGTGTTTTCCCTCTCTATCTTGTTGTGATGAATTGAGTTTTTTCCCTTTGAGATCTCCTTGTTATCGGATTGTATACTTTTATGGATTTGAGAACACTTGATATATGTCTTGCAATTAAATACTCGTGGTGACAATGGGGTATTGTATTGATTCACTTGATATATGTTTTGGCACTCAACTTGCGGATTCCTACGGTGACATTGGGGTAATCTATGCATAGGGGTTGATGCACGTTCTTTTCCTTGTTTCTCTGGTAGAAATCTTGGGGCACTCTTGTAGTTCTTTGTGTGGATTTAGTATTATGAATATGAATATGCTTTGGTGTTATTCTAGTACGAACTCTAGGATAGATCGAACGGAAAAAATAGCTTTGCGTTATTTTAGCATGAACTCTTGAATAGATCGAATGGAAAGAATAGCTTTGAGGTGGTTTAGTACCCTACAAACAATTCCTATCTTTTGTTCTCCGCTAATAGGAACTCGGGAGTGATTCTTCGTTACACTTTGAGGGATAATCATATGATCCAACTATGTTAGCATTGTTGAGAGATTGCACTAGTGAAAGTACGGACCCTAGGCCTTGTTTTTAAGCATTGCAATACCATTTTTTGTGCCTGTTTACTATTTGCTACCTTGCTGTTTTTATTTATTCAGATTACAAAAAATATATTTCTACCATCAATATTACACTTTTATCACCATCTCTTCGCCGAACTAGTGCACCTATACAATTTTCCATTGTATTGGGTGTGTTGAGGACACAAGAGATTGGTTGTATTTTGTTGCAGGATCATTTGAGAGAGACCATCTTTATCCTACACCTCTCACGGATTGATAAATCTTAGGTCATCCACTTGACGGAAAATTGCTACTGTCCTACAAAACTCTGCGCTTGGAGGCCCAACCCGTGTCTACAAGAATAAAGTTGCGTAGTAGACATCAGTATGTTACTTGCCCGAGATTCAATCGTCGGTATCTTCATACCTAGTTCAATATCGTTACCGGCAAGTCTCTTTACTCGTTCTGTAATACATCATCTTGTAACTAACTACTTTGCTTGCAAGGCTTCTTATGATGTGCATCACCGAGATGGCCCAAAGATACCTCTCCGATACTCGGAGTGACAAATCCTAATCTCGATCTATACCAACCCAACAAACACCTTCAGAGATACATGTAGAGAATCTTTATAATCACCCAGTTATGTTGCGACGTTTGATAGCACACAAGGTATTCCTCCGGTATTCGGGAGTTTCATAATCTCATAGTCGAAAGAATATGTATTTGACATGAAGAAAGCAATAGCAATAAAACTGAACGATCATTATGCTAAGCTAACAGGTGGGTCTTGTCCATCACATCATTCTCCTAATGATGTTGTCCCGTTATCAAATGACAACTCATGTCCATGGTCAGGAAACCTTAACCATCTTTGATCAACGAGCTACTCAAGTAGAGGCTCACTAGGGACACAGTGTTTGTCTATGCATTCACACATGTATTTAGGTTTCCAACCAATACAATTCTAGCATGAATAATAAACATTTATCATCAATAAGGAAATATAAAATAACAACTTTATTATTACCTCTAGGGCATATTTCCTTCAGTCTCCCACTTGCACTAGAGTCAATAATCTAGTTCACATTGCCATGTGATTAACACCCATAGTTCACATCGCTATGTGACTAACACCCAAAGAGTTTATTAGAGTCAATAATCTAGTTCACATCGCCATGTGATTAACACCCAAAGAGTACTAAGGTGTGATCATGTTTTGCTTGTGAGAGAAGCTTAGTCAAAGGGTTTGTCACATTCAAATCCGTATGTATTTTGCAAATTTATATGTCTACAATGCTCTGCATGGAGCTACTCTAGCTAATTGCTCCCACTTTCAATATGTATCCAGATCGAGACTCGGAGTCATTTGGATTAGTGTGAAAGCTTGCATCAACGTAACCCTTTATGACGAACTCTTTATCACCTCCATAACCGAGAAAGATTTCTTTATTCCTCTAAGGATAATATTGACCGCTATCTAGTGATTCCCTCTTGGATCACTCTTTTACATCCTTGCCAAACCTATGGCAAGGCACACAATATGTTTGGTACACAGCATGGCATACTTTATAGAACCTAGTGGCATAGTGCTACCTCTTGAGCACTTGTGTTGGTTTTCCCTTGAAGAGGAAAGGGTGGTTGTCGGTGTCAAAACCGGCGGATCTCAGGTAGGGGGTCCCGAACTATGCGTCTAGGCAGATGGTAACAGGAGACGGGGGACACGATGTTTTTACCCAGGTTCGGGCCCCCTCGATGGAGGTAAAACCCTACTCCTGCTTGATTGATCTTGATGATATGAGTATTACAAGAGTTGATCTACCACAAGATCGAAGAGGCTAAACCCTAGAAGCTAGCCTATGGTATGATTGTTGTTGTTACGGACTAAACCCTCCGGTTTATATAGACACCGGAGGGGGCTAGGGTTACGCAGAGTTGGTTACAAGGAAGGAGATCTACATATATGTATTGCCAAGCTTGCCTTCCAAGCCAAGGAGAGTCCCATCCAGACACGGGACGAAGTCTTCAATCTTGTATCTTCATAGTCCAACAGTCCGGCCAAAGGATATAGTCCGGCTGTCCGGATACCCCCTAATCCAGGACTCCCTCAGTAGCCCCCGAACCAGGCTTCAATGACGATGAGTCCGGTGCATAGATTGTCTTCGGCATTGCAAGGTGGGTTCTTCTTCAAACTCTGAGTACCTACTAAATAGTGTCCGGCTTCTCGTAAATGTTGCGCTTCTTGGCTTCTGCATCCAATAATGGCCATCTTCCACGTGTCAAGAGAATGTGAGGAGACAGGGTGTTTTTACATTTACCACCCCATCTATGTGAATGAACTGTCTATTAAGGAGCCGAGGATCCTCAGATCCAAACCACACCATCCTCCCTCAGCGAGCATTCATCGGAGCGTGCCTGAAAAAATCCATCCCAACATGGCTGGCCAGCGCAGCTCCTCCTCTCGCTCCCGCAGCCCCAAGCCCGGAGACTGGGAGAAGTGTTCCGTCCCGCACAGCCAATTAGTGAAGCTATAGACCCAGGGATCCCTCCCTCCAGCGTTCGAGCCGGGCTCACCACCTATAATGGCGGGGAGCAAGCGGAGAGCTTTCCCAACCCCTCTAAGGGAGAGCGGGTATGCCTTGTCCCTTATTTGTTAAGGGGACTCGGATTTCCAATCCATCCATTTCTCCGAGGGCTCCTGGAGTCTTACGGCCTCCAGTTGCACAACCTCACCCCTGCCTCCATACTGCACATCGCTGGTTACGTATCCCTTTGTGAGCTGTTTCTGGGTTGCGAAGCTCATTTTGCGCTGTGGAAGAAGTTGTTCTGCCTTGTGCCCCGTACACAGAGGGGATCAATGTATCAAGTGGGCAGAGCCGAAATATGGCGCATCGCCGGGACCGGATACCTATCCGGTACCCCGAAGAAGACGTCTGAGGACTGGCCTTCGGAGTGGTTTCATATGGAGGATGTTCCTCTCCCGGATCCTATCCGGATTGGTCTTCCTGAGTTCGACAACGCCCCTTTGAAGAAACGCCTAAGCTGGCGCCCACGGAGCCCACAGGAGGAAGATGATAGAGACGTATTTTATCTGATGGGCCGGATAAAGTTGCTTGCCAAATCAGGACTGACCATAACCGAGGTTATGGCAATATGCATTATGCGGGGGGTGCAGCTACTTCAATACCGAGGCCACCCCATGTGGCACTTCAACGGGGAAGATGATGCCACTCGCTGCGGGCGCAAGGGATCGGACTCAGTTGCTGCTCTAGCAAAAATTCTATCCGATCTGTATAAGGGGGAAGAAGAGGAGTTCCTCCGCATCAAGCCACGGGATGGATTCTCCATGAACAACCCTCGAAGCTGGGTGAGCTTCCGCTCATTTTACTTCCATCCTACCCTTGTTTTCGTGATAAATATTTACCTTGTCGTTTCATCGCAGGAACTGCGTAAGGCGGTAGGGGAGATCAATAGCCCACCTCCACAACTGGAGGATCCTGAACGGGTCCCCGACCCCGGCCTCAAAGAGGATCCGGACATATTCATGGAGCTGATTGATAGGATTTTCTATCAGCTAAGCTGTGATGACGCCATGGTGGCCATTATAGCCGACTACCCTGGGCTACTCCCAGCCTCGTAGGTAAATGAGACCGGAGTCCCAACCTTTGAAAAGGATTTCCTTTTATGCACTTCACCTACCGTATATAAACAGTGTTTTATAGGGAAGGCCCTCAGGACGCCATGCCGAGCCCACGGCGACTCGCCAACAAGGGGTTTCAAAGCCGGATAGGCTAAAAAGGAAGGCGGTCCGGACGGAGACGCCGACGTAGAGGTATGATACAACACCTCACTCCGTGGTTGCCGTCTTTGAAAACATAATAACACCCGTGTTTCCTAGAAGGAAGAACGCTCGCCGGACAATATCCGGAGATGTCGCCGATCACGCCTCTACCAGTCGGGCTCCAGGGCCGGACACAGAGGCGGAAGCTAACACGAGGAACACGCCGGATGCTCCTTCTTCAGAGGATGCGGATAAGATATCCGCTACGAATTCCGAAGTGGAGAGCGCCATGAATCACAGGCGTCGCCGAGCCGTACTCCGTGACGCTTGTTTCTCCCGAGAGGCGTTTGATGCATTCAAAATGGTCTAGCCAGAGCCACGGACCAGTATGTAAAGGATGCATGGGTAAGAAAATTTGATGAGTATATATATCAATAGCCCCTGAGACTTGAAACAGTTGGCACAACTGATTTAAGGATCATTTATTGTGCAGGTTCTTACAGAGAAGAATACTTGGCTGTCACAGGAGCTGGAGGAATGCAAGACCCAACTTCGGGCCGCCGTTGCCGCATTGAAGGAACCTGGAAAGTCCCCAGCTGGTAACATTTGTTTCAAAGAATGACAGGTACCATATAGTGTGCGACATGGCTGCAGATCTAACAATAGATATTGCAGATGACTCCGGAGAGAATCCGGAGGACCAGCATGTCGTACGACAGCTAAAGGCTGGCGAACGCGTGCTGACTAAGGTCATGCGGGAGAAAAACAATCTCCAAGATGCCAATACCAAGCTAAGCGTGGAACTGAAAGATGTTCGAGCCCAGCTTGCGGACTCCGTGAAGGAGAATAAGCGGCTTTGACGTGGCATTTTCAGTAAGTGCTTGAACGAACCCTTAAAAGAGTGCGGCGGAGAAGCTGGCTAACAGAGTTATGTCTGCAAGTATGCTGACGGGTCGTCCCGCGAAGGAGATGCCCGGGTCTGCAGGTTATCGTCTACCCGAGCTCTCACAACTACACGAACAAGTTCGGTAGGTTATGCAAGTTATTGCCCAGGCCTAGTGTCCATCTGTCTCCCTGCCAGCAGGCATTGGAGAGCTTGTGGAGAAGCTCAAGGGAACACGGCGGTGCTTCTGATTATGGAAGATATCGGCCTGCCGTCAAGGTGCCAGGGAAGCCTGGGCCATGGTGAAGACGTGGTATACCAAGGCTGACCCAAACCACATGGCCGAGGTCGGACCTGTGGGGCCCGATGGGAAAGAGATCCCTGTTAGCTTAGTGTATGGGCAAGTAGAATTAGCCGCAAAGTATTCCCAACAGGATTGTAGGCTAGACAGCCTGTTGGATGGTATAGAAGAGGAATTTAGTCAGTCTACATGACTATGTAATTAAAGTGACATGTACAATGCCTTCTAGCCGGATTGTAAATCATTTGTTATGGCGGACCTTTTCGCTTCAACCTCGGGACCCGATAGTCCAGAGTGTATCCAAATACCCACTCAGTTATATAAGAACCGGGGTATGCGTGGAAACCAGGCGTAGGGGTCATTAGTGCTTGAATAGACAAGTACCCAACTGAAGGAAATATGCCCTAGAGGCAATAATAAAGTTATTATTTATTTCCTTATATCATGATAAATGTTTATTATTCATGCTAGAATTGTATTAACCGGAAACATAATACATGTGTGAATACATAGGCAAACATAGTGTCACTAGTATGCCTCTACTTGACTAGCTCGTTGATCAAAGATGGTTATGTTTCCTAACCATAGACATGAGTTGTCATTTGATTAACGGGATCACATCATTAGGAGAATGATGTGATTGACTTGACCCATTTCGTTAGCTTAGCACTTGATCGTTTAGTTTGTTGCTGTTGCTTTCTTCATGACTTATACATGTTCCTATGACTATGAGATTATGCAACTCCCGTTTACCGGAGGAACACTTTGTGTGCTACCAAACATCACAACGTAACTGTGTGATTATAAAGGTGCTCTACAGGTCTCTCTGAAGGTACTTGTTGGGTTGGCGTATTTCGAGATTAGGATTTGTCACTCCGATTGTCGAAGAGGTATCTCTGGGCCCTCTCGGTAATGCACATCACATAAAGCCTTGCAAGCATTGCAACTAATAAGTTAGTTGCGGGATGATGTATTACGGAACGAGTAAAGAGACTTGCCGGCAACGAGATTGAACTAGGTATTGAGATACCGACGATCAAATCTCGGGCAAGTAACATACCAATGACAAAGGGAACAACGTATGTTGTTATGCGGTCTGACCGATAAAGATCTTCGTAGAATATGTACAAGCCAATATGAGCATCCAGGTTCCGCTATTGGCTATTGACTGGAGACGTGTCTCGGTCATGTCTACATAGTTCTCGAACCCGTAGGGTCCGCACGCTTAACGTTACGATGACAGTTTCATTATGAGTTTATATATTTTGATGTACCGAAGGTTGTTCGGAGTCCCGGATGTGATCACGGACATGACGAGGAGTCTCGAAATGGTCGAGACATAAAGATCGATATATTGGACGGTTATATTCGGACACCGGAAGTGTTTCGGGTGATTTCGGAGAAAACCGGAGTGCCGGAGGGTTACCGGAACCCCCCGGGAGAAGTAATGGGCCTTATGGGCCTTAGTGGAGAGAGAGAGAGGGGGGGGGCTGCCAGGATGGGCCGCGCGCCCCCTCCACCTATGGTCTGAATTGGACTAGGAGATGGGGGGCGGCGCCCCCCTTTCCTTCTCCCTCTCCCCCTTCCTTTCCCCTCCTAGTAGGAGTAGGAAAGAGGGGAGTCCTACTCCTACTAGGAGGAGGACTCCTCCTCCTGGCGCGCCTTGCAAGGGCCAGCCGGCCTCCCCCCTTGCTCCTTTATATACGGGGGCATGGGGCACCTCTAGACACACAAGTTGATCTTCGTGATCGTTCTCTTAGTCGTGTGCGGTGCCCCCCTCCACCATAATCCTCAATAATATTGTAGCGGTGCTTAGGCGAAGCCCTGCGACGGTAGAACATCAAGATCGTCACCACGCCGTTGTGCTGACGGAACTCTTCCCCGACACTTTGCTGGATCGGAGTCCGGGGATCGTCATCGAGCTGAACGTGTGCTAGAACTCGGAGGTGTCGTAGTTTCGGTGCTTGATCGGTCGAGCCGTGAAGACATACGACTACATCAACCGTGTTGTGCTAACGCTTCCGCTTCCGGTCTACGAGGGTACGTAGACAACACTCTCCCCTCTCGTTGCTATGCATCACCATGATCTTGCGTGTGTGTAGGAATTTTTTTGAAATTACTACGTTCCCCAACACCAACTAGCTATGTTATATTACATGTGTAGTAAGAAACATCTTCCAGGGAGAATAGTTCCGTTAAGGTTTCCTTTCCCTGGGTACGCATGCCCTAAAGTGCATGTCCGGACTGCGAGAGGAGACGCAGGAAAAAACATCTGGGGGCACATATGGAAAATAAATAAAAATCATCTTTTGTTCACCGACCGAATATTCCCTTAAGAACGCTAGCTTTCGGCTTCACCCAGCCTGAGGTACACATCCGGCTGACCCGGCACTAACAATCATAGAGGTGCTCCCCTTATGCCCTAGACGAATTAACGGGAACGTAGGGCATAAATACAAGAGCCAGGCAACCCAGCTTGGCCAAAACTTAAGTCATATCGATGCATATAACGGCGAAGAAAAGGTACATGCAGAAGAATAACACATGTGCGGGGCATGAAGCCCAGATAAATAATTAAGCTTCTGTGTAAGAAGCCCCCAGGTATAATGAGCGCGGTTAGCGCGTCAATAGTGTGCAAGCAAGGCGCAAGTTGGCCCTTGAAGGCCTTGAGAAAGAATAAAAGAAAGAAAGAGAAAAAAGACAGATAATGTATATGCAAAAAATGGACAGAGGAAGGAGACGAACATAGAGTCCAGCACTAGGCGTAGAATCTTCGGAGCCTGGCTGCGTTCCATGGGTTCGGCTCAAGTCGATTATTCGATGCATCCCGCAGACGGTACGTCTACCGGTCAGAACTTGGTCAATAATGAAGGGACCTTCCCATTTGGGCTCGAGCTTGGTCTTTTTCTTCTCCGGCAGGCGTAGAACTAGCTCGCCAATGTTATAAGTTTTGGCCCGTACTTCTCTGCTTTGGTATCTGCAAGCCTGTTGCTGATAGAATGCGGAACGGGCTTTCGCCACGTCGCGCTCCTCCTCCAGGGTGTCTAGACTGTCCTGCCGATCGAGCTCGGCTTCTCTTTCTTCGTACATGTGCACTCGAGGTGAGTCATGAATTATGTCGCAGGGCAGAACCGCCTCTGCGCCGTACACCATAAAGAAGGGTGTGTATCCGGTAGTACGATTCGGCATGGTCCGCAGCCTCCAGAGTACGGAGTCGAGCTCCTCTACCCAGTGCGTGTTAGACTCCTTTAAGGACCGCACTAATCTGGGTTTGATGCCGCTCATGATAAGACCATTTGCTCGCTCAACTTGGCCGTTAGTTTGTGGGTGATAGACAGAGGCATAATCGAGCTTAATGCCCATGTTGCCGCACCAGATTTTTACCTCGTCAGCCGTGAAGTTCGTGTCGTTGTCAGTGATGATGCTGTGGGGGACGCCATAACGGTGTACAACCCCGGATATGAAGTCTATCACCGGTCCGGATTCGGCCGTTTTAACAGGTTTGGCTTCTATCCATTTGGTGAATTTATCCACCATGACCGGTAAGTATTTTTTCTTATGGGTTCCCCCTTTAAGGGGTCCAACCATGTCAAGCCCCCAGACCGCGAAGGGCCAGGTAATGGGGATTGTTTCGAGGGCGTTGGGTGGCATGTGGCTTTGGTTTGCAAAAAGCTGGCCGACGCAGCGTTGGACCAAGTCCTCTGCATCTACCCGGGCCATCGGCCAATAAAAACCTGTACGGAAGGCCTTGCTTACAAGGGCTCGGGCTGCGGCGTGGTGGCCGCCGAGTCTGTCGGGAATTTCTGCCAAAAGCTTCCGCCCTTCCTCTTCGGAGATGCACCTTTGAAGGACTCCGGTAGTGCTTTTTTTATACAGCTCTCCCTCGTGGACCCTGTAGGCTTTAGATCGCCGCACTATGCAGCGTGCCTCATTTTGGTCCTCGGGAAGTTCCTGCCTAGTTAGGTAGGCCAGGAATGGTTCTGTCCACGGGGCGATGATGGCCATTATTACGTGGGCTGAAGGTGTTATTTCGGTGGCAGAGCCTCTGATTATGTCAGAGTGTTCGGTATCGGGCATTGTGGCCGGGTCCGGACTATTGTTACCGGTGTCCCCTTCCCATACCACGGATGGCTTAAACAACCTCTCCAAAAAGATGTTGGGGGGACCGCATCGCGTTTTGCACCGATGCGGGCGAGGATATCCGCCGCCTGATTGTTTTCCCGAGCCACATGGTGAAATTCGAGCCCCTCGAACCGAGCTGACATCTTTAGGAAGGCGTTGCGATAGGCCGCCATCTTCGGATCCTTGGCATCGAAATCTCCATTTATTTGGGATATTGCGAGGTTCGAATCCCCACGCACCTCCAGGCGTTGAATGCCCATGGAAACTGCCATCCGAAGACCATGTAACAGGGCTTCGTATTCGACTGCGTTGTTGGAGTCTGTATACAGTATCTGTAGTACGTATTGAACTGTACCTCCGGTTGGGGACGTCAGGACGACGCCAGCCCCCAGACCAGCCAGCATTTTGGAGCCGTCGAAGTGCATGATCCAATTGGAGTATGCGCCGTACTCTTTAGGGAGTTCGGCTTCTGTCCATTCGGCGACAAAGTCGGCCAATACTTGCGATTTAATGGTTCGCCGAGGTTTGTATGTTATGTCGAATGGGAGGAGCTTAATGGCCCATTTGGCAATCTGGCCCGTGGTGTCGCGGTTGTTTATAATATCATTAAGTGGCACTTCCGAGGCTACTGTAATTGAACACTCTTGAAAGTAGTGTCGCAGTTTTCCGGGATGCCATGAATACTGCATAGGCTATCTTTTGATAATGTGGGTACCGTGATTAGCATGGAGAGAGGACAGTGGATACATAATATACCGGCTTTTGAAGGGGGAATTTATGTCCGTCTGTTTCTCGTTCGACGATGAGCACTGCGCTTACAACCTGATGAGTTACTGCAATGTACAACAGCATTGGTTCGCCGATGTTTGGCGCGGCCAGGATTGGGTTGGTTGCCAGTATGGCTTTTATTTCTTCCAATCCGGCTGTGGCAGCGTCCGTCCACTCGAAGAGTTCGGTGCGCCGAAGGAGGCGATAAAGGGGTAATGCCTTTTCTCCTAAGCGGGAGATAAAGCGGCTTAGAGCCGCCACACATCCGGTTAATTTCTGGATTTGTTTGAGGTCCGTTGGGATAGCCAAATGTGACAGAGCTCGTATTTTGGCCGGATTTTCTTCAATTCCTCTACTGGAGACAATGAAACCCAGGAGCTTTCCGGCTGGTACACTGAAAACGCATTTTTCCGGATTGAGCTTGATGTCGTATGTTCGGAGGTTGTCGAATGTGAGCCTCAAGTCGTCTATTAGATAGTCGACATGTTTGGTTTTGACAACCACATCATCTACGTATGCCTCTACTGTTTTGCCAATCTGTTTCTCCAGACATGTCTGAATCATGCGCTGATATGTTGCGTCGGCGTTTTTGATCCCAAAAGGCATTGTGTTGAAACAGAAGGGGCCGTATGGTGTGATAAATGCCATTGCGGCTTGGTCGGACTCCACCATCTTAATTTGGTGGTAGCCGGAGTATGCGTCGAGGAAACACAATCGTGTCCTGCGATAGCATCGATAATTTGATTGATGCGGGGGAGGGGGAAGGGATCCTTTGGGCAAGCCTTGTTGAGGTCCTTGAAATCGACACATAGGCGCTAGGATTTGTCCTTCTTTGGTACCATCACCAGGTTTGCTAGCCAGTCCGGGTGTTTTATTTCTCTAATGAATCCGGCCTCCAATAACTTGGCTAGTTCCTCTCCCATAGCTTGTCTCTTAGGTTCAGAGAAACGCCGAAAAGTCTGCTTAACCGGCTTGAATCCCTTTAGAATATTAAGGCTGTGCTCGGCCAGCCTGCGTGGGATTCCTGGCATGTCTGAGGGGTGCCAGGCGAATATGTCCCAATTCTCGCGTAGGAACTCTCGTAGTGCGGCGTCCATGGCGGGGTTTAACTGTGCCCCGATGGAGGCTGTTTTTGTAGGGTCCGTTGGGTGGACTTGGAATTTGAGTATTTCATTCGCTGGTTTAAAAGAGGTGGACTTGGATCTCTTGTCAAGTATCACGTCGTCCCTGTCCACTGTGGAGCGTAACGCAGTTAATTCCTTGGCCGAAAGGGCTTCGGATAATGCCTCGAGGGCCAATGCGGCTGTTTTGTTTTCGGCGCGGAGTGCTGTGTCCGGATCACTAGCGAGAGTGATGATTCCGTTGGGCCCGGGCATTTTGAGCTTCATGTACCCGTAATGGGGTATGGCTTGGAAGATCGTGAACGCCTCCCGCCCTAAAAGGGCGTGGTATCCGCTACTGAATGGGGCCACTTGGAATGTAATTTCTTCGGACCTATAGTTCTCCGGCGTGCCGAATACCACATCTAGTGTGATTTTCCCAGCACAGCGTGCTTCCCGACTGGGGATGATTCCTCTGAAGGTTGTGCTACTTCGCTCAATGCGGTTCCAGTCTATTTCCATTTTTTGAAGAGTTTCCTCATAGATGAGGTTTAATCCACTGCCGCCGTCCATGAGTACTTTGGTGAGTCGAAAGCCGTCCACAATTGGACTAAGGACCAGTGCAACTAGTGCTCGGCTGTTCGGAATTTAGGTTCGTCACTGGCATTGAAGGCAATAGCCGTGTCACTCCATGGATTTATTGCTGCCACGTGGCAGATTTCGGCAAGGCTGCGGAGTGTTCGCTTGCACCTATTATTTGATGCGAAGGTCTCAAAGACTATTAATACCGTATTGTTATCCCCGGGATGGTGCTCTGTGGTACCTGGGATGAGAAGATCCTCACCACTTTTGGCCACCTGCCAGAGTACCCAACATGCTCTAAGGTTGTGTGTTGGTATGGTATCCGCTGTACTATGAATTTTGCAGGGTCCGTCGAGCCATCCCTCCAATACGGTTCCACGCCCTGTAGAGGGTTTTTGCTTCTTTGTAACTAGCAAACATGCCCGTGCGTTGCAACGGGTAAAAGAAATAGCATATGTTATGATGGTGAGGTTATGCACATCGACGGCCGTCACCTTCGCATGTGCTTTGCTATGGAGCAAATGATAGTTTCCATGAATCATGGTTTGCTCGACCAAGAATCTGGCTTGCGGGACTTATGTCACTGATAACAAGAACGATGAATTGATTGAGGACAGAGTTTGTTGGACTTAGTTGGGGACATGTGACATGATCCAACATAAATTGAGCCATGTGAATAACGATGAATTTATTGAGAGCGAGTTTTGTGGACTTAATTCGAGACACGAGACATTTATCCCTAATAAATTGATATAGCGGAACAACGCTAGTTTCAGATAATTAGTTAACACTTTTTTGAGCAGTTCACACTAAGCTTTAAAATATAAAAATTTAGAGTAATAGGAGAGCTATACCAACCTGGTACCAGCAAGGAATCGTTTGTGTTTTGGTAGTAGTTGATTGAAGTTCAGGAAGGGACCATCTCCTCAATATAAGGCAACACTGTCCATGTGCCGACCGGACGGTACTCCTAATCTTACTGAAACCGGCTTTAAAAAATCTAACTGGGCACAAACGTTAGTCCTGATCTGTCAAACACAAACATGCAATTTAACTCTGGGGCTGAATTTTGACCTTGGACCAAAGGAAAATGAAGTTTCAGTCTCCTACTGACATGAGACCACCGAATAGCTTCTTCGCGAGGTAGCGCATGTATGCTGCATGTCAAAGAACTAATCACAAAGAAACTAAGGGCACCATTAAATCGTACTACAAGTTGCGGTTGCGGACGGGTGCTGACTGCGCGCCGCCGACGCCTCCGGCTGCCAGCATCCTGACATGCATGCCCCCCTGTCCTCATCATCCTTGGGTTCTTGATTCCTGCCTGCAGCCGTCCTATCTTCACATATTGGATGTTCCCAGGAAATTAGCCTTCTCCCTTCATCACACATGTATATGGCCAGCCACACCTCCTCGTTATCCTTCCTTCGCTTCTTAATTCCCACCTGCATCCATCCTCCGGCCTCATCAGTCATCACACCATTCATTTTCAATTCTGGCCTGCATCCTCTGGCCTCACAGCTCATCCCTGCCACAGCAGGCCGGCCTTTCCTTTTCCTCTGCCCTCGTTATCCTTCAGTTCTTAATTCTCGGTCCGCTTCCTTGTTACCCAGGAGCATCAAAAAGGTATATAAATTGGAAGAGTTGAATATAACAGGGCGAGGTGGGACTATTTAAGACCATGGAATCGATTAGGTGGGCCGGCTTCGATGCCAACGCGCGAGACAATTGCAGGCCGAGGCGCACATAGGAGGGCAGACGATAACGGCGTGATTGGCAAAGGAAATAGATCGTACGGAAATTCTGCTGACTGATGGACGAAAAC